>NC_141027.1:28410000-28717500 GCF_052040795.2 Danio rerio
TTAATTGAAAATAAATAAATGAATGCAATTTGGAGGAATAAGTGGTGGAACACATGCACCTGCAGAGCTGTTTTGACTGTTTTTGTCGACACTGAGAAAACACAGAAGGGGTGATTCTGATGTCGTTCAAGGTTGTTTTGTGGACTTTTTTTTCCATTATTGTTCTTGGTAACTGATATTAACATACAAACTACTTTTGGAAAGTAAGCACTGCTGTTTTGATCAAGAGCAGAACACCAAACTATCTTTTACCTGCTTCAATGCAAAAAATGTTTCCCTAAATGTTGAAATCCATTAACTGCAGTTGTTCGCTACAGCACTTACTGTATATTGCACTTAGAATTGCTTCAGAAACTACGATTTGACATTCAGCGTTGCATTCAATACTTGATTAAAGTACATGCTTTTATGCGCCGGGCGTCGTGCCTTTATGCCTCGTTTGATATTTTTTGCTGTTATATTGTCTCTTTTTTCATTTGCAAGCATTGGTAATTGCGGCCCTTTTTCAAATCACTTCATTAATTAAATGAGATTGGAAAAGGTTTTGTGCTAATGGATTACGGACGGGCCTGGTGGCTCAGCCCTGTTTACCCGAGGTCACATTTCATTTGCTGCCTATGTCAAGCGACTAGCGGCAGGACCCTCTGAGGCAGACCAATCAATGTCTCCGTGCCCAAGCCCTCAAATGAATCCATTAAAGTTATGCGGATGCATCCTGCCTGCGTGGAGAGGGAGGAAAAAAAAGGTCTCCTGATACCTCTGATAGAAATTAGCCATGAATTAGGAGCAAGGCTGCCTCAGTCTGGAAACAGGCCAAAGCCGAATTAATAGGCCATCAGTGCCTCTTGTGTGTTAAATCCCATTTGTTAGCAGTGTTTCATGAAAGTGTTTTTTCTTCTGGCCTTTCCTAGGACCCCCAGTGCTCCAACCTTCACAACCTCAACTTGTCCAACAAAAATCTAAATTATTCTCCCTGATGTGTGTGTGGGCGTGTGTCTGTCTGTCTGTCTGTGTGAAACCAACACTGGCCAAACAATTACAATGTCACAACTGGCATGCCATATTTGTAGTCCATACAACATTTGTAGTCAATTAGAGAGATTTTATTTTTTTACAAAAATCTAATATTTGACTTGGAGGTCTTAAAGGGAGGTCTTTAAGGCTTAGTTGTGCTTTTAAGATGCAAAGCAATGTGTATTCGTGCTTCATTTGTAAAAAAAAAAACAAAACAATCATGTTATTTTTCCACATATCTTACTTTGATTATATACCGCTACTCATAGTCATATTTTCTAGTTCCTCTGAATGGCCCCCCCAAGACGCTCTGATTGGTCAGCTAACATAATGTGCTGCGATTTACAGATTGGCTCCACGTCTACAAGAAAAGTGTCATGCCCTTACAAGCACTATGTAAATACTGTCAGTTAGAGTAGCTGTTAGCTGGATCAGTTTGAGCCTGAATCAGACAGAAAATGAAGAGCACACAGCTCAACCTCATGCCTGCTCACTAAAATAAAATCTGACAAGTGTCTTTCACATATATTCGGAATAAGCATGTGCAAGTAATAGAAGATGTTCACATTTGTTTTGTGAGTTTGTTATTTGAAATGCACAGAGCATTGCTGAAGATTGTGGGTGTTTACAGTCGTTTGATGGATAAGTATGAATTTGTAGCTAAATTGTTAGCGGTGCCAAACAGCATTTCCCGTTGTTTACATCCTTGTTTACATCCTTGCTACAACATACTGTTAACGCTAGAAACTGTACATGTAGTTAATCAATTTTAACAAATAAAATACTTACAGGTTGTGGCTCACTAACCACAGCGTCATTTATTATGAAGAAGTTTTTAGCCGAATCCAGCACTGAAGGGGGGAAATTCTGCAAGCTGTCCTTTGTCAAATGCTAGAGCTACATTATATCCCCTGAAACATAATTAAAATTAAGTTGTTAGCACTTCTCTTTTTGTGTCGTGTCCTTTGGAAGCCCAAATACAGAAACAGAACAAGCTCTGTGGAAATAGCAGCATTTGGACTGCATTTTGTTGCTATTGACTTGCCGGTCCAATTGTCCAAACTGCTGACACTTCAAATATTTCATAAATAAATACATATGAATTAAACAGTTTAAACAAAGTCGTCTGAAGGAGAGCAGAATTAATTTAGACCTTTATTCACATACAAACATTAAACATCTAACTATGTTTATCTTTCAGATATCATTACAAATATTTACATTGTGTTCTGAAGACGAGCAAAAGTCTTAAGGGTCTGGCATGATATAAGGCTGATTAAATAATGACAGGGTTAAATTAAATTATCATGCCAGCAGCTAGCTCTCTGACACTCTCACATGTTCGCCCTGGTCAGTTCCTGGATGGTCAGTACCAGACCAGCAGGAGGCGCTCAACTTGTAGTCTGTGTGGGTCCTATAACGGCCCTGTATATTGATGGGGATTCTATACTGTCAGTGAATGCCATCTTTCTGATGAGATGTTAAATCAAGGTCCTGATTTTCTGTCGTCATTAAAAATCCCAGGATGACCTTTGAAAAAGAGTAGGAGTTTAACCCAGGTATCCTGGCCACATTTGCCCACTGTTTTCAATGGCCCTTTTCACAAGACTCTAATGACACATTTAACGGTAATCATAATCTTAAATCCTTAATAGTTTTTAATATTTAGATTTTTTTAAATTTATGACATGTATATGCATTTATGTATGTATTCATCTTTACGTCAAATTAGTAAAAACAAATTACCGCTTATGCGAGGCATTTCTAATGCAGCGCCTATGGGGCCAAGAGTAAATTTGACGGTATTTTCTCCTCTGGCTGCCATCATCAGTGTCACACTATTTTTCCCCTGTTTCTGAAAGTCTTGATAACACCATCGTGGCATTTTTACTTTATTATTTCAGCAAATAGGATTGTAAAAAATATATTTGGTATATTCACTGTACTTTAAGTTTACCCAGCTATGATGCCTTCTGCTGCTGAGTAACCCCGAAATGTGGAAAGGGTGTGATCTCAGGAATCCTGTTTAAAAGTAGGCATGTGCATGCTTGCATGCATGTATCACTTTTAAATTGATTCTTTCTTCGCCGTGCACTGACCTTGATTGCTATGCGGTTTATAGGTTGGAAGATTTTAAACATTGGAAGTATACATTGAAGAAGGCAGCATCAAAAATAGAGATTTTAAGTTGTAAATAATTTAAAATGCTGTATGTAGCACTATTTGCACTAAAATGCAATTTGGATGTTATAGTTAAATGTTAACATTCAAGTATCAGACTGCATACAGTGTGCACATTACATCCAAACACTGGAGATTCCCATAAACTGTCAAAAATACTTTGGAACAGCATGTGTAACAATGACACGGTGACAATTTTTGGGTGAACTATTCCTTACAGACACAAAAAAAGTAGATTTGGACAAAGGCTTGAAGATGTACTGGCTACTGGTCCACAAAAGTGTTCGACCCAGGCTGTATTTTCATGATCCGAGCCTCCTGAACTAATCTTAACAGTACATCTCCCTCCTCCGACTGCAGATGCGACCCCTCAGTGCGGCATCATTATTTTCGCTGTGTGGAGAGGCATGAGATAATTATTAGACATATACTTTATACATAAAGTAATGGCTCTTGGCATCTGTGATTCAGAAGAGCTGTCTGGCTCCTTTTCTCATGCCCACTCATATTGAAGCTCTGCATAATTCATTGGAATGTTGCCCTTAATAAAGCGCCGAGTCGTACTGTGAGGCTTTACCGTGTACACTACTGTCTCTCTGTTCACTTTGGCTGTTGCTGAGGGTAGTTTTGTCCCTTAAAGACCAATTAGCAGCCTTTGTTTAGTGCAGCGTAATCGTTTAAACTGATGGATCAAGCTGTTTTCGCCACTCTTAGGTTCAGCACTGATGAAAGTCTGCAGAAGGAGCGAATAAAAACAGAAAAACTGTATCATTTATTCTGTTCCCCAGCTGAGCTCTGCTGATTGTGTATGCGTCCGTGTCACTGACCAACAGCATAGATAACCTCTAAATGAACTTTTGCCCAGCAGAAGCTAATGTGCAAAGCAAACTAGCGTAGAAACTAAAAGAATATTTCAACCACATAACAAGAATTAACCCATTATTTACTCGCCCTCAAGCAATCCAAGGTGTATTTTCCTTTTCTTCTTTCAGACAAACACAGCTGGAGGTATATTTAATAATATTCTGTCTCTTATTGGCTTGTGAATGGTGCTGAATGGTAATGGCAGTGAATGGTGCAAGAGTTTTAAAGCTCTAAGATGTGCACACATCCATAATAAAAGTAATCCATATGACTCCAGTAGGTTAATAAAAGCCTTTTAAAGCAATATTTGTAGAAAAATTCATTTTTGAACTATTATCATTGGTTTCTGCCAACAGCTGTGACCAATATCCAATTTATGTTTAAGTTATATATCTAAGGAGATCCAAAAAAAATAATAATAAATAACTAATATATTTACTATTGCTTGCAATATAGGAATAACAAAATATCAAACACTGCACAGCAAAACACAAATGTTTACTTGGAAAAAGTTGATAATTTCCACTGTACATGATGTATAAAAAAATTATAAAAACAAACAAATAAACTAATAAATAAACAAAAAGTAAATAAACACCACTGACTTTGTAAATTCTGTCATTTATGCATGTAATTCGCTGATCACACTTAGCTCTTACATTTAGATCTAGAGGATGACTCAAGAGAAAAAGTTCCTGCCAATTGATGTTTGAGTAAATGAGCAGAAAAAAACATGACGATATACAAACAAATGACGCACTAAGCTTTCACACTTACAGGAGGTAACATTAACAAAAAGAATCGTTTGCACAAATTAAAGTAGTGTCTGCTTTCGAAGAACCCCTTTGCAAAGCTTTGAAACCTTTGTGAATGTTTTTTTTTCAAATCAGTGGTTCGGAAATGGAGACTGTATCAAAAAGATCAAGTAATTTCAGTAAACTTAGCCTTCAAAATACCTGTTTTAAACTATTTGAATGCATCTATTAATCTATGAACTTGATGAGTTTTGGTCCAACATTTTTAAATTGTTTTCCAGTGTTTATGGAACCAGTATCCAACCTGACCACATTTTGGCTATTTTTGAATATTCTCATATAATGGACACCTTTCCGTTAACACAACAGCAAGCCCTGATGGTTGGCATGATTACAGCTAAAAAGATTATCTTGCTTAATTGGAAATCTCTAATGGATCCAGATGGTTGAACGAGTTGCTTTATGTCAATCAAATGGCACAACTACATCTTGAAACTCTTAAGACTCTTGGGAATTTTGCATTTTTAGTTTGTAAATCTTCGTCTCATTTGAATATAGTCATCTCTTTTATATATATATATATATATATATATATATATATATATATATATATATATATATATATATATATATATATATATATATATATATATATACAGCCATGCAATATTTTGCCAGTACTACTAAATATTGCATGGCTCTTCATTCTTTGCCTCTTCATCCTTTGCCTTTGTGTATTACTCCACCCACATACAGTCAGCAACAACCCAGCAACAAGCAGAGGACGGTCTACAGTTTGACAAATATTACTGCTGTTGGACAACATAATGTACTTTTGAGACTTTTTTTAGTCGAGAATGTAGTTTATTTATAAGAATAGTGCCTATTTTTAAATATTAAAATATATTAAATTTTTACAATTTCTGAGAGACAGCTTGTCAGTAGCCATTAGCCTCCCATAATGAGTAGACTAAAGACAGTTGACGTTTTCAACCACAAGATCAGGACCGCAAATTAACATAAGGTGCATCTCAAATTGCATACTTATGCACTATTGTATGCCATTTTGTAGTACAAATAGTGTAAGTAGTGTATTCACACTGAAAACTCTATGAAGTGTGGAATGATGAAAACTTTACACACTCAACAGCCGCAGATTTGCTCACATAGTGGAAGGGGCGAAGCTATTGGGCGCACATGTTGGATTACTCTATTTAATTTGGATTGTGAAAGCAAAATTTCCCTACGGAAGTGATTATAGCGCCTCCCGATGGTGAATGCAGTTATGCTCATGGCCGGTATTATTTGGTCGTTTGGTCATTTATTTCACTGATATGGCAACCATCAAACGTCATCCAGGAAACGGTTTGAATTTTCACAGTAAAACAATCATAAGTGTTCCATTTGGGGCGACACTACATATACTATGCTGTTGAGTGTGTAAGTGCATAAGAGTATAGTATATAGACGACCTAAATCTAACCTAATATTAACGTCTTATGAAACTGTGTGTCTGCTGGGTAGTTACTTTCAGTAAACAGAATGCCTAAAGAATGCTCTCAAAATAAAGTGTAACCATTTTTGTTATTACTTCAGTTCTTTTTATTCATCCTTGTAGACCCGAATTTGAGGACCACTGGTGTAAACAACAACAGCTCTAGCAGCGTTCTCCTCACCTCTCTGGCCTGAATGTGGGTCAGTCCATCTGAGCAAGCCTACATGAAATGACCCACTGTAATAGATTGAACTGCACATTCAAATTGTCTTCCATAGCTGCCGTCCCACACACGCGAGTACGAATACATCCGCATACACAAGCTCACAGAGTCACGTAAATGAGATCTTAAACGGCTCTGTGCTTTGCCCTCTCTCTCCAGCGCCAGAGTCACGCATCATAGTCCGCAGCCAGCAAAACAAGATGAAATAAAATTCTAAGCCGTCCTGGCAGTCAAGGACACCATTCCCTCACCGTAATAGCCTGTATCGTCTGGACACTCCATGTGTAGCTTTTCTTCATTGCTCTGGGCTTTTCTTCCAACAATAAGCTCTTTATCACTCCTCAACACAATTCATTTAAAGCCACCGTCAAGAAGCAATCAAACCTTAAGTAAGAGGATTCAAAGTCAATGTGTTATTGTTCAGCAAAGTAGCATTGCTTCATTTCCATAATGCACACAAGGAAGATGCCAGGGAAGTCGCACGCAGCGATAGGACACATGAAAAGAAACCATTTCCTTGATTCTATTTATTGGCGTATAATTTGTGTTCTTTTGTGCTGAACGTTATGATTTAATTGTTCCTATTGTTTTATCCTTTCTGCACCGCAATGTCCCAGTTTTCACTCGTGCTTCTCTTATTTTCTTTCTCCTTCTCCGGGATGACATTATGTTTGGCTTTCTTGTCTCTCTGCCCTGAACACCAATGATTTAGCAACTCTTGACATATCCATTACACAGTACAGATTGGCTATTCTCTCCTCCTCATGTCTCAGCACCTATAGAAATGACATGTACCTTTCTATTTTTTCTCTAATGCCCTCAATTCGTGGACCGATGCTTTTAGCTTGAAATGGATTCAAATTTCAGCAGTGCTTCTGTACTATTAACTAGAGACTTCAATCTTAGCAAAGTCTTCCAGGAAAATGGTTTCTGCTTCATAATGCTTTTGCTTGCCCATGTGTGTATTTCATGCACATGTACTTTTTTGTTAAAAGGGTTTCAAATGTTGATTATAGTGAAGGCAGTATTATGGAAGATGTCACTTTATTATGTGTAAGTGTAGTTAGACCCGGCCTCCACAGAGGTAGATCAATGCCTGCTTTTACATCACTCCTTTTTTGCTCCGCCCACAAATTTGCACATGCAGTAGGTAAATAACAACAGCTAACTCAATAGTCTTTGCATCGCCTTCCTTCTAATGCAGAAAGAGTGGATGAGCTTTATTAAAATTAAGCTTCAGACCATGTCAATAAGAGTATGTCAGTAAGAACTTGGTCCTTTATGTCCTTCATTTTACATTAGATTTATATAATGTAATAATTTTATATATATACTGTAATTTATAAGGATCTGAACACGTCATGAAACTATTAAGATACGACAGTAAATCATAGGATATATTCAATAAAACGAATATTTAAAACTTTCTACATAATGCCTCATTCAGACTAGTAGCAACTTTGTAGCTGCCTGTTGCCATCGTTAGCCAACTAAGGCCGCAAGTTCTGTCGTTACAAACATAGTTAATTTGGTTTCCTAAATCCATCGTTTCAATGAACATTCGCAAACTGTGTCGCAAACTTGTACACTTGCAACTACACCACCATAGCTGTAGTTAGAAACATAGTTTCTGGTTGTGTTCTATTCCTAGTTATCCCCCATGCCCTATTCCTTTCAAACCATCAAACATTTAAACTTAGAATGATTTAAAAAGCATTAAAGTCATCTCTCTTACATGTCATTTGCTTTCAAAGTATTTTTTTACAGTTCAGTTTTAGCGATTATCATATTGAAAATTGTGCTCCCTTCGTTGTGCACTTTGAAAACATTGATGCTATTTTGAACACAGCTGTGGCTCAAGACGAAAGCTATAGGTGACCTTTCATTTAAAAGCGGAATTCAATTTACGTCTCCAAAGCTTGTGAAAACTAAATATATGGCATACATTAATGCTTTTAATTTATAATAGGTTATTTATTAAGAAATGTATCTGTACTGTATATGACATGGGCCTGTTGGTTAGAACATTTCTGCAATGGTTTGAATGTGTCAAATTGTAAAAGTAGACTGTAACAATAAATAAAATAAAATAAAAAATAAACAAGACCCTACTTAATAATAACAAAAATAATAATTATTAGTATTATTATTAGGTAGAATTTTTCTTCATTTCTTTATAATTAGCCTACTGTAAATTACAACCAATAACGATTAATATGAATTATATATGAGATTAAAATGTGTTAGCTAAGTGGTTTTGAGTTTTAGAATAGAATATGGAATATTGTCAATAATATTTGTATAGTAAACACTGGCCCCATATGTGCCATCTACATATATTTCAATCAATATGGAAAACGAGTCCATGTTTTTACTAAAACTAATATTAGATTTTTTTAAATGCTTGCGCATGTAAACAATATAATTTGTGTAAAACATTGAGTTTTTTTCTTTTAAGAAGTTGCTCCTCCACCCCGTTTAGAGCTTCATTATAAACGTTTTACATTATAACTAATGTGGTTCAAACCATGAATCTGTGACAGAGAAACTATGGTTTTGGGGAAACACTCCTCACTACATCATTCTTTTTTCAAATGATGCATCGAACTATGATATCCGTCGTTGTTTGGGAAACACACCCCTGGGTGGTGACCTGATGCAAACGCAGGTCTGTGTAGGTCTACAATACGTAGAACAAAATCAACCACTAAGTGAGCTGAGAGTCACTGTTTGTTGCTCAAGATAGCCACTTTTCACTTGCATAAAGTTGAAGGACTCTCAACTTTGTCGCATCGCTCAACACGACCACCTGGTCAGCAACAGTTGATGTCGCTTGCATAAACGAAGGTCGTCTGAAGTCGGTCACTCTCCATTGAAATGATTGGTCCTTGTTACTTTGCCGTTGTGATTCGTTCATAGTGTGAATGAGGCTTGAGATGTTGAATGAGGCCGTTCACATATTCCCTCTTTTGCGACCACAAGTTGGTTATTCCCATTGGAGGCACGCTGCTTGCATGTGCATGGTGTTACATGCCCGCATATTCCAGGCAGATACCACTAGTTAAAAACATCTCAACTTTATCAGAATGTCGCGAAATGCGGTTAAAATGTTAAGCGAATCGATGCGCCTCATGCTTTACACTCACTTTTAGACGCGATATGTGAATGGCATTCCTAAAGTCTATTTTTAATTATTGTTATGGTGAATAGCTAAGAACATTTGCTATAAAGTAAACCTCGGTGGCAGATGCAGATACAGCTACCATAAAGTGAGCTAATTGACAGGGGGTGATACAAACAATCTACAGAATAAAGTGCCGAAAATACTATGACAACTTGTGATTTTATTTTGAACAGAAAACCATAAAGTATGGAAAGTAAATATGAAAACTACCAGTGCATTGTTGTCTTCTTTAGCCACTATTGCTAAACAGTCGTGCTGGTCAACCACTGAAATTTAAATTTGAACCCAACTAGGTGAGTTGTTATGGAAGATCATCAATGAATGCTTAGTTTAACCCAACCCAATATTTTTAACCCTCCTATTGGGAGAATTTTTTAACTATTATTTTTTGGAGTGTAGTAATTCAGTACATTAGAAATACTAAAACTAATGGCAGATTTTAACTGAGCGATATGGTTAAGTACAGTACTGTTGGAGCTTGACTTGACGCCAAACACTACTGGTTTACAGAGAACTCTCACTAGCATGTGTAACAAAACAAGCGAACAACTACTCAGGAAGCACTATTTTTAAATACACAGCCGAGACATGACACAGTAATAATATAATATGATGCTGAACAATTTACCATGCTCAAATGAAGCAAGAACATATTATAACCTGTCCTCTGACACCAGCAAACAAGTCTGTCAGAGCTTGTTGAATTAGTGTGCCTATTGCCATTGGTCAGTTTTTTTTTTTTTTACCCAACTGAACATGTTCAATTGCCATTTTTTGGATCATGGAAGGCCTGAGCATTGTGATGTAATTTTCCAACAAATGGCAACAAACTTGGAATTAGGCCCAATCCCAGATCTACCCCTTAGCCCTTCTTCCAAACCCAGGCTCATTGTGGAAACGTAGCCCCGTGGACGTTTCTGGAGGCTGCGAAATATGTCCCAGGAGGTATGTAGTTGTGCAGTTTTTGTTTTCGCGAATCTGTGCCGTTCACGCCAGTGCTGTTCTCGCGCGAAAAGCCACTGGAGGCCGCTGTCGAGTCACCGTCTGTCCCAAGCGACGATTAACAAAAGACGTCTAGAAAAAAAAAAAAAAAGCAAAGGCCCTTGTCCAATTTTGACCGCGTTTTTGGGTTTCACCGCATTCTCGCCCCGTCTTGAACTTGCTCGCTTTTATTTTTTGGATTCTGTTTTTCATCTTACCTGATTTCTGGAACCGCTCTTCCACGGACTCGAACCCAATCGTCGTCGACGTGGAGGGCTCCTCCTCCTCTGGGCCTGCACTACGCCGACACAACACTACGAGCTAAGCGGACAAACTGGTTGCGGCGGGAAAGCCCTCCACACGGAGGTGACCCAAGAGGAGCGGCGTCACACCGTCCCGCAGCGTTCGCTCGAAAAAAACGAAATGCGGCCATACGTATCTCCGGCCACGTAAATTTCAGTCTCCAGAAACGTCCACGGGGCTACGTTTTCGGAATGAGCCTGGGTTGTAAATAGCCCTTTGAACGAAGATTTTTTAGGACCACACTCGAAACCATGGAGTAAGAAAATTTCCCAGAATACACCAGCCACAACAACAATGTTGCTGAACCCGGAAGTAAGGAGATCCACAAATTAGTATTTTTTGCCAGTATTACAAATTTTTAAGACAAACAAACACATGTTTTAATATATTCATAAGCGCGATCGTGTTTTACCATCATGCTTCCAAAAAAAAAACACACAAAAAAAATGCTAAATTTCACGATCTATAATCCATAATCATAACTCCTGTATAGCAGTCCCACAACATTCTGACACTCGATGACACTCGAAAACCCTGTCAGAAAAGTCTAGTGGCTGAGAATGAGCCTTTTACAGTCTCTGCTTTAATCTTAGTGCTGTTTTCGTGTGTTTACATAGATGATTATGGCCCTGGTGTAAATACACAGAACAGTTATGACCTTATTGCCACATTATATCATTTGGTAACATAATTTATGCCTTCAGTAATTTCATGAAGGTAAATACCAAAAAAGAACACAACTGGAATAACTACAGCAGTCACAATCTTCTGATCCCAAATGGAGATTTTGATGAAATATGATGACATGTGCAGGTGCTGTAGTGCTGTCCCAATTCTTAGGGGTAAATTTTAAGGCCCTTCCTCTTAACCCTCGGATGTAAGGGCCAAGGGGAAGGGGTAGGGGTACAAAAATAGAATTGGGATTGGGCCTTAATCTGATGAGGCATCAGATAAGCTTCACGTAAATGTCTTTTTAGCCCTGAGAATGATAATTTCATTAATTATTGTGTGTGACAATTGGAAAGTGCAAGTGGTGCTGCTTCCTCTCTTTATATTTGAAATAATTAACTTAAACTTGCAAAAGACATGACATGTATACAAGCTGTATGGGATTCTTCTTCAAGCGAAAATTAAATCGATCACCTCCCAGGCCTAACAAATGAAGATATCAGTATTTTTGGATTGTAATTTAATGTAAAAACTGTATAACATTATTAGAGGACCACAGAGCATGATGCAAAATAAATAAAAAGGCAGTTCATGACCCTTTAAAAAAATGCTTTTTGTAAATATACCTATATGTTCACTTCAAACATCATTGCCAGTGTTTAGCAGCATAAAGACTGTCACAACAGCACTATGCTAATACTTAAGAATGCTGGATTTCACCTTGCCTCTTGCTATAGGCTGCTGTGCATGACCTTAAGAGCCATCTGGCCCTGTCTGAAATCCAGAGTGTCTCCTGTAACTGTCTACGGTTTAAATCGCCCTCATCGGCAATATAGCGCGAGGCATATTGTGGTTAATGGTCTGACAAACATGTCTCAGGCAAGTCCTGTCCACTCTCTCCATCTCCCTGAAACTGTCCTTCCTCACCCAGCCACTCCTCCATCACGAGGGGATTAGAGCTAATGCTTTAAATGAGCACGGCCCAGAACCAAAGGGAATTAAAGGCAATTAGCATGCTAACAAACGGCTAATAACATGTCGTTTCCACTGTTTGTAAGGCTTTACCTGTAGTCTTTTGACAAGGGCTTTCATTTCCCCCCTGTAATGAATGTACTCGGGTGGTCTATCAATTATTTAACACAACTTTTTTATATATATATTAGGAATCCAGCTTTGTTAAAAGCCTGGCTAACGTAACAGGATTAATATTTGCACATTTTATCACTACCCTGCCATTACGTCACAAGGGACTTGAGTTTTTGTTCACAAATTTCACAGTAAACGGCAAAACAACTTAGCAGGTTTGCATGAGGTTGCATGAGTGCTGTAGTTACTGTCTCGCTAATTAATCCCATGTAATTAGCACTAGCGCTCTATCATGGTATGTTTTACACTATGATAGTTTTCCCGGAAGCCACACGCTAAGTTATTTATGTCTATGAGAATTGATGTGGGTTTTTCAGTACAGCACAAGATTCATTCCTTCCATCATCGCTGTGCTTGCCCAATAAGCGAGTACTACTAATTACAATAATAATAACGATAATAGTAATAGCATCATTTCAATCTCACTTTCAGTAATTGCATTGTTCCACCCGTTTCCGTTTCTGGTTAAATTATATTTAACTTCATCTATCCCTAGCCCTGCAAACAGGATTACTGGTACTTATCTGAAATGAAAGTGCATCTTTGACGCACTGTAATAACAGGGAGTGGAAAATCCAGTCCATCGCAATAAAGCTGAAACTAATTCATTAGAATGGCTGTCTGCAAGGAGTGTTTTTCGATTCCGCCATGCGGTGCGTGGCTTGGGCCCACCACACCAGTGCTCTCCTGTCTCAAACCCCCCGCAGCCCTTCCCTGGAGCAAATAATAAAGGCGATGATGAGGGCCATTTGTGTGATGTGCCATGACCTAAGATGGGAGAAAGGGCTGTGGAAAAGATCACAGCAGCTGCATCAACAGCCATGTGCGTCAGGCCTCTTCAAAGGCCTCTGCTAAAAGGCCAAGCTGAACGCAAACAAGACTATCAAACTCTGTAACTTCTCTGGAGATGCTCAAAAAAAAAAAAAGGGGGGGGGGGGGTGACTAGAGGAGCCGTGTCGTCCGTGCCTCCTGTTCCATAATGGAATAGAAACACAGGAGCCCTGTTTGGTCACCAAACACAATTAACAGGGTTCCTTCGCCCACATCAATACTGCTATTTGCATAGCGTATTGATCTGAGCTCCTTATAATCACAAAATGTTAAGTGCACCAATTAATTCTCAATCTGTTTGTGCCCTTGTCTGTTCGCCAAGAGCTCTGAAGGTCAGTGCGAAAATGAACTGCTCTTTGATTTTTCCTCCTTTTTTTGTTTAGACAATGCCATTCTCTTTCTTACAGCCAAAAAGGCCCATCCTAGCTTTTTCATTATCATTCCTGGTGAGACTGGCTAAAGTGTTTGGAATCTTGTGATCTGATTTGTCCTTTTAAACAAGGTGTTCACTAATAGACCTCTGTCCCATCTTTATATAACGCGAAACTCTCAATATCTACCATATTGGGCATATGCATCACTACATGGGGCATAAGATCATGTGTTTGGATTTATTTTTGACCACACTTTGTTACTATTCTTCATTTATTTGTTTGCTGGAAATAAGAACTGTATTTCGAAATAGTTTTAAAACAAATCATTGCGCTTAACAAACTAAATTAAATATTAAGGCGAACTGATGTCTTCAGCGGATTGCGTACAACACCGTTTCCTTACTCCACTAAAGTAAAAGAGTAAAGAGTCAAAGTGAAGTGAAGGGAAAGTAAAGAGGCTGAAGGGAGGAGGCTCATTCTTTATCCTCTTTTATGCTGCAGATGGTCTGTTTTCTTGCCAGTGAAGCATTCAGTTTTTCCTTACAATCGCCGGTGTTACCAATTACAAAGTATAAATTTAGTCATTATTTACTGTAGCTTCAAAAACTTGCAGCATACACCACACAGTCAATGCAAACCTCTCATATGTATCTTGAATCTTCACCAGTAAATTTAATCTCTTGTTAGAAAGTAATTCAGTCATTCCGAATCATAATAGTTTAAAAGGTGACGATAATAGTTAAACATGGCAGTTTGTTCATCTTTTAGGTTGCTGAAAAAATTAATTGCTTCTTTGTTTTTTCCGCACTTCACTCTCGCATTTGTCCGTTTCTGAAAAATTCAGATGTCAGAAGCACATCAATAATTATGCACACATTATTATCATCAACTCAAGAAGTTTGTTATTTTAAATATAGACTCGATCGCAAGCTTTCTGGAGAAAGTGAAGCTACTCGCACTTTAAGACGGCCTTGTAAAACAAAAACAGGACCAGGCAGATTTTGTTCTTCTTGGATTTGTGGCTGTTCATCAAGACGACGACAAGGTTTGTTTGAGCTCAGGTCAACCATGGCCTTTTATTATTAGTAATATATGTAAATGCATATTATTATATGCATTTTCCTGGCTTGTTAATAGAGTGATTGACGTTTCTCTGTAAACCAATAGCGTCTAGTTGCGCATCTAGCTCCGACTTTTGGTACCCTTTTGTGCTAGCTACCCTTTGCAAAGGGTACCCAAAAAGTAGTGAAACAGTGAAAACAGCCATAAAAGCCTATTGTATCGTACCATATCATACCACTCAGTGGAAATGGGCCATTAAAGGGAATGGGAGATGAGACTCTGATTGATTTGATGTATGTTATGCTCAAAACACACCCATAACTTATTAAGACAATAAGCACAACCCTGTTAGACCATGCACCAGGGCGCAGAGCATTTTTACATCCTTGAAATAGCAAAAGTGGATTCAGACACACCCTTAATGTGTTTGAGCCATGCGCTTTAGACTTTGTGCCTAAATCCTTAAAATAGGGCCCCTCGTCTTAAAAGTCTGACAAAACGTTTCACTCTTATCAACATAAGTCCAATGCCACAAAACGCTCAAAAAACTGGCCTTGTTACACCACTATGGAACATGACCTTGCTCTCGCTCCTCTATTTGACTTGATCATAGTAATAAGTTAGCAGCTGCTCTCATTCTCCTGTTTGTGACATCTCTATCCTTTGGGAAAATGAAGGCTGCATCCGCATGTGAGGATTATGTATGAGAATGTACCTTTCACTTTTCATAAATAGGTACTGCGTATTTTTATCTTTATCTTTTAATGAAATCCTATCTACTGAAAGCTCGAGGTTAGAGGTGAGCTGTGACATAATACAATCGCTCTTTCTTTCCATATGATTGAGAATTTGCTCTTTTTGATCGAGCGGCTTGTTAATATAGAAATATACACTGAAAGGAAGAGATACAGCGTCCTTTGTTCGCTTTTGCCCTTCCGTGTCTACTTAGTCCTCCGGTTTGTGAGATCTGTTTGTGTTGCATGATGTGAAGAGAGGTGCCAATTGAAATCGCAGCTCAATGGCTCTCACTTGTATCGCACCTTTGTGTATGAGATTGGCGGTGCATAGCCAACAGATACAGCTATAAAGCATTAGCAAAAGAGTGCCGAGCGTGTTTTGGCGTCGTCACATGTCCTCGCATGTCAGGTATGTGGCTGTGGCCACCCATTCTCCATCAATGCGGCAGTCAGCGGTTACGGCCAAGTGACAAATGAGCTTGCCTTCAGCGAAAGATGAATTTCAATCTACTACACCTGTGCCACCTCACCAAATGAAAGGCCTGATTGCCCGCTATTGCGTATTTGAAATGCTTAATTCCTCCATTAAAAAACCTATTTACATGAATTAGGGACAATTAGCGTTTTCAGGCCCATTCCGGCTTTGTTCGCCCTGTCCATTAACATTTAAAAGTGTGGGCTGCCAGACGCAAGAAAAAGCCCCGTGATCTGATTTGAGTTGACCCCCCACGTTGGGTGCCTGGATAGACCCTTTTCATCTCGCCTGGGCTGATGAGAAGGAGCTGGCCTTGCTTCTCAGATTTGCCTCAATTACACATAATCAACAAAAGCAATTCAGGCAGGGGCGATCAAGAAAAAGAAATGCACTGAAAGAAGAGGTCTGCTAGAGACGGACAGGGCGAAATTGCTCTTAGACTTCATTAAAAACACAGACTGTAAATGTGTGCAGCGTTATTGAAAAATAAGGCTTCATTCTCTGTATTTCCAGATCAACAAATGCAAGGAAGGGGCAACTAGAAGGAAAAGGTGAAGGTAGAGAAGTTTTAATGAGCTCACATGAGATGCATTAATTGCTTTACTCCTGATTTTGTCATTTCCTGCACGCTTAAAAATGACTCCATTGAGGCCATTTATACCCATCCACCGGTCTCTCTAAAATTACACATGCTGACCCCAGTTGCTCATACATAGAAAGGGTTCTTGCAGCAAGGATCGGTTAGAGTGAACGATTTAAAATGTCATGGGTTTCTACAAGAGGGTTAGAGAGCTGAGAATTATTATTTTTATTCTCACTTCAAGTTCACTAAAAAAAGGGGGTGAGCAATAGTGTACTTTCCCTGCTCTTTCTAGCTCTCCTGCTCTTTTTTCAGTGGTCTTATTCAGCAAGCTTTTTGAGGGTTCAGCTTTTAAACACAGGTCCCATGCCAGTGATGCATATGAAGATATTTCCACTTTTTAGCTGTGGGTAGTTGGTTCAAAAGAGGTTGAGGAAGATCAAAGCAGAATGCTGGATGCTCCTAGAAAGGCACAAAAGAAAGAGTGGGCTTCATCCAAACTCAATGTGCCTGAACAGAGATGAAAGTGATGCTTCTGTTCAACTTGTGATTGAGATTGCTCACAATTTTATCTGTTTATCTTCTTTTTATCATTTAGATCTTTACAGTTGAACTGAAAAGCATTTTTCACATTGATTAAATGCTTTTAAATTGCAACAGTTCCATATATACATTTATACTACAGTATATTATTCAACATTGATGTGTCAAGAAATGCTTTACAGTAGGAGTACCGAATTAGCAGATTACAATTATTTCTTAAGGACCATATGACACTAATGGCCAGTTATCACTGAGTGGTACAGTTCGGTATTCTTTTATGGCCATTTCCACTGTCAAAAGGTACCAAAAAGTGAACGTAGTGTACCACTTTTTGGGTAACCTTTCGAAAGGGTACCTAGCACAACAAAAGTGTACCAAAAGGCAGAGCTAGATGCGCAGCTGAACGCTATTGGTTTACAGAGAAGCGTCACTAGCTTGTGCACAAACAGGAGAATGAAAACAAAGGAAAGCACCTTTTTAAATAGACAGCCAAGACATTACACCAGGGGTGTGCAAACTCGCTCCAGGAGGGCCGGTTTACCTTTAACCCTAATCAAACACACATAAACTAGCTAATCAAGCTCAGACTAGGTATACTATAAACTTCCTGGTAGGTGTGTTGAAGCAAGTTGGAGCTAAACTCAGCAGGACACCAGCCCTCCAGGACTGAGTTTGGACACCCCTGCATTACACACTGATAATATATACAGTACATATAATAACAAGCTTAAACAAACCTTGTCATCATCTTGATGACCAGCAAAAAAGTTTTTGTTTATAAGGCCACCTAAAGCGTGTTCCCCTTCGGTTGGGGAACTTCAGTGCCATGAATGGGAGGATTCGGATCAGAAGCCGCTTATCTGGAGAGTATTGAACGGGCCAATGAATGAAATTAATTGGCAGCGTAAGCTTGCGCAGGTGTGCGACATCTGCAATCATCTCAGCATATAAGCACACCTGAAGCCAGCAGACGCCATCCTTTTCGCTTCAGATCCTTTCTGAGTGAGTCGATGAGGGTTCCTCTTGCTGATCAGCACTTCAGAGCGAGCGAGTGTGTCTCCCGGTCCAGAGTGGGTCTTCGCGGTGGCAGACGGTCGAGCTGGGTTACTCCCTTGCCTGCGGTTCTTTGGGTCCGGTCCTCCAGAGCGGTGCGTATAGTTGCAACTTTCCTAAAAGAGCAACACAGTCGTGCAGCACGTCCTTTTCAGGATGGCGCTCCGACTGTGCGTTTCTGGATGCGGGGGTTTCCTGGCTCCGGATGATGGACACGATCACTGCATTGCATGTTTGGGGGTCCAGCATGTTAATGCGGTGCTCGCGGGCGGTTCATGTCGTCATTGCGATGCCATGACCGTTGCACAGCTAAGATCGCGGCTAACTTTCGCAAGAGAGCGAGCCACCCCAGTTGCCTCCTGTTCTAAAAAAGCAGCGGGCGCTCGGGCAGATCTGAGGGTTTCAGCGGGAGCTAATCCGCCGCCCACGGGCTCGCGGACCTCTCGCTCCTCACGGCGCTCCATCCAAGCTTCGGGTGGTGAGAGTGATCCGTCTAACCAGATGGTAGCTCTCACACTCGCTGACACCGGAGATCAGATGTCCTCCGCGGCATCGGAGGGTGGGCTTTCACTGTCCGACGAAGATCCGGACCCGCTCGCCCCCTCCGGGCAGGTGAGCGCTGTCAAATCGGATCCTGAAGCGGACATGTTAGCCGTGCTTTCCCGGGCTGCTTCGGCCGTGGGGTTGGAGATGGTTTATCCCCCAGCTCCGCGGCCGGACCGACTAGATGGGTGCTACGTAGAGGACCAGAAGGCGAAGCCTTCGAAGCCTCTCGTCCCCTTCTTCCCGGAAGTGCACAGTAGGCTCACGCAGTCCTGGAGGGCACCTTTCTCTGCCCGTGCTGCGAGTGCCTCCGCCCTCACCGCCCTTGACGGCGGAGCTGCCAGGGGGTATGAGGCGATCCCGTCAGTGGAGCGCGCTATCGCGGTCAATCTTTGTCCGCGCGGCGCCTCTACGTGGCGGGGTTTGCCCCGCCTCCCGTCCAAAGCCTGTAGGTTGTCTGCCTCCCTCGGAGCCAGAGCTTATAAGGCTGCGGGCCAGGCTGCTTCTGCTTTGCACGCGATGGCCACCTACCAGCGCTACCAAGCGCAGGCGCTGGCCGAGCTGCACGAGGGCGGGTCCAACCCAAGCTTATTACATGAGCTGCGCACCGCGACCGACTATGCTCTTCGGACTACTAAGTCCGCCGCGTGTGCGCTGGGGAGGACGATGTCCACACTTGTGGTTCAGGAACGCCACCTCTGGCTAAACCTGGCCGATATGCGCGACGTTGACAAAGTTCGCTTTCTTGACTCGCCCATATCCCAGGCTGGCCTGTTCGGCGACACCGTCGGTGAATTCACCCAGGAATTCAAGGCGGTGAAAGAGCAGTCGGATGCGATGGGCAATGTCATCTATCGGCGTGGCCGTAAGCCCGCTCCGCCCGCCGAGCCATCCACCTCCGCTGTTCCTCGCCGAGGGCGCCCGCCAACGAGTGCTGCCCCGCCCCCGCCTGCGCCTCCGGCCAAGCGGGCGCGGCGTTCACCTCGAAAGCAGGCAGCCCCTCCTGCCCAGGGCGCCGTTAAGTCCGGTAAACGGACCGCGAAGCGTCCCTGAGACAGGCCATCCGGAGAAGAGGAAACTTGCTCTTTCCCCGCTGGAGGGCGGGGCCCCGATAACAACGGTACTTTTCAGTGCCACCAAAACATCAGTAAAAGAGCACTTTTTCCCTTCCCCGGATGTGACTGCACGAGTTCTGCCAGTCCGGGACGCGCTGCCTTCCGGCTCGCAGACTCTACGTGCTTCGCCAGTGGCTCACGAGCGCTGGGGGGACGGTCTCCCTTCCCTCAGCCCTCCAGCCCCCTCTCCGGAGTCAGGGTGCGGAGCCAGAGCGAATCGCTCTCCTCCAGCTTTTCCGCGGGACCCTCGTGCTTCCCGGATCAGCACACCCACTCCGCGCTGCCCCACCGCTGGTACGTCAGCGATTGTAGCGATGACTCCATTAGCGAGGGCTCTGCCTGCCTGGTTAGCGCGGGCCAGCCCCTCGCGGTGGCTCATACGCACAATCAGACTCGGTTACGCGATTCAGTTCGCGAAACGGCCCCCCAAGTTTACGGGCGTGTATTTCTCCAGGGTCAACCCCCTGTTCGCCCCTGTCTTGCGAGAGGAGATTGCTGCCCTCCTGGCGAAGGGTGCAATCGAGCCGGTTCCTCCAGCCGAGATGGAGAGTGGGTTTTACAGCCCATACTTCATCGTACCCAAAAAGAGCGGTGGGTCACGGCCAATCCTAGATCTGCGCGTTTTGAACCGCTGTCTGCACAAGCTGCCGTTCAGAATGCTCACGCAGAGGCGCATTCTCCAATGCGTTCGTCCTCGGGATTGGTTTGCAGCCATAGACCTGAAGGACGCGTATTTCCATGTCTCCATTCTTCCACGCCACCGCCAATTTCTGCGGTTTGCGTTCGAGAGTCGAGCGTGGCAGTACAAGGTCCTCCCCTTCGGGCTCTCTCTGTCTCCGCGGGTCTTCACCAAACTCGCGGAGGGTGCCCTAGCGCCCCTTCGGCTCGCGGGCATTCGCATACTCGGTTATCTCGACGACTGGCTGATTTTAGCCCACTCGCGGGAGCAATTGATTGTGCACAGGGACGAGGTGCTTCGGCATCTCCGCCTACTGGGGCTTCAGGTCAACCGAGAAAAGAGCAAACTCGCCCCCGTGCAGAGGATTTCTTTTCTCGGGATGGAGCTGGACTCGATCACCATGGTAGCGCACCTCTCCGAGGAACGCGCTCGCCTGTTGCTGAACTGTCTGAGGGAGCTCGACAGCAAACTAGTGGTCCCACTGAAGTTCTTTCAGAGGCTCCTGGGGCATATGGCATCCGCAGCCGCCGTCACGCCGCTCGGGTTGCTCCATATGAGACCACTTCAGCACTGGCTTCACGATCGGGTCCCCAGACGCGCATGGCACGCGGGCACACACCGGGTCTCGGTTACTGCGCTGTGTCGCCGCGCCCTCAGCCCTTGGAACGACCCCTCGTTCCTACAGGCCGGTGTGCCTCTAGGACAGGCGTCCAGCCATGTTGTTGTTTCAACAGACGCTTCCAACACGGGTTGGGGGGCCGTGTGTCGCGGGCATGCGGCTGCGGGCCTCTGGAAGGGTGCCCAGCTGCATTGGCATATCAATCGCCTAGAGCTGTTGGCAGTGTTCCTCGCTCTCCACCGCTTTTTACCGGTGCTGGAGCGGCAACACGTGCTGGTCAGGACGGACAGTACGGCGGCGGCGGCGTATATCAACCGCATGGGGGGTATGCGCTCTCGCCGCATGTCTCAGCTCGCCCGCCGTCTGCTCCTCTGGAGTCACCCGCGGCTGAAATCGCTGCGCGCCATTCACGTCCCAGGCACGCTCAATCGTGCAGCCGATGCGCTCTCACGACAGCGGTTACGCCCTGGAGAATGGAGACTCCACCCCGAGTCTGTTCAGCTGATATGGGCGCGATTCGGGGAGGCCCAGATCGATCTGTTTGCTTCCCCCGAGAACGCTCACTGCCAGTTGTTTTTTTCCCTGACCGAGGGCTCTCTCGGCACGGATGCACTGGCCCACAGCTGGCCTCGGGGCATGCGCAAGTATGCGTTTCCCCCAGTGAGCCTGCTCGCGCAGTTTCTGTGCAAGGTCAGGGAGGACGAGGAACAGGTTCTGCTAGTTGCGCCCCTTTGGCCCAACCGGACCTGGATATCAGAGCTCTCACTCCTCGCGACGGCCCTCCCCTGGCGGATCCCTTTGAGAGAGGACCTACTCTCTCAGGGACAGGGCACCATCTGGCACCCTCGCCCCGATCTTTGGAACCTCCACGTGTGGTCCCTAGACGCGAGGAAGACTTAGGTAACCTACCGACTGCGGTGGTTAATACCATCACTCAGGCTAGAGCCCCCTCCACGAGGCGCGCCTACGCCCTGAAGTGGGGTCTATTCACTGAATGGTGCGTCTCTCGCAGAGAAGACCCCCGAAATTGCCAGATTAGTGTTGTGCTCTCTTTCCTTCAAGAGAAGTTGGACAGCAGGCTGTCGCCCTCCACTCTCAAGGTTTACGTGGCCGCCATCTCCGCTTATCATAGCGCGGTAGCTGGCGGCACCGTGGGAAAGCATAACCTGGTCATCCAGTTCCTTAGGGGTGCTAGGCGAATTAATCCATCTCGCCCCCCTCTCATGCCCTCTTGGGATCTCGCCCTCGTTCTCACGAGTCTGCGATCCGATCCCTTTGAGCCACTCGAATCAGTATCTCTAAGATTTCTGTCCCTGAAGACAGCTCTGCTGGTTGCGTTGGCCTCCATCAAGAGGGTCGGGGACCTGGAGGCATTTTCGGTCAGTGACTCGTGCCTGGAATTCGGGCCGGATTACTCTCACGTTATCCTGAGACCCCGCCCCGGTTATGTGCCCAAGGTTCCTACCACCCCCTTTAGAGATCAGGTAGTGAACCTGCAAGCGCTGCCCCCGGAGGAGGCAGACCCAGCCCTTTCTTTACTTTGTCCAGTTCGCGCTCTGCGCATTTATGTGGACCGTACTCAGAATTTTAGATCATCTGAGCAGCTCTTTGTCTGTTATGGCGGTCGGCAGCAGGGAAGTGCCGTATCGAAACAAAGATTATCCCACTGGATTGTGGATGCCATTTCACTCGCTTATTCGAGTCGAGGTCAGCCGTGTCCCCCGGGAGTACGTGCACACTCCACTCGGAGCGTTGCATCCTCTTGGGCGCGTGCACGCGGCGCCTCTCTAACAGACATCTGTAGAGCTGCGGGCTGGGCGACACCCAACACATTTGCAAGGTTTTACAATCTGCGAGTGGAGCCGGTTTCCTCAAGGGTATTAGGTAACCCTTTGGTGATTGAGGAGACAACTCGGTAGGGTGTTGAAACACGCTTGCTGCGCCATTCTCCCTAACACGGAGGTACGTGCGCCTTTTTTATCTGTCAGTAAAGTTCCCCGTCAGGTGAGCCCTGCAGATTCCTCCGTGGCCCCCAGCACTGACTCAGCGGAGGAGTCACTTGCTGGCCCACTACGTTGTAGGTCTGCCCGCTGGTCAGCCCGCGTTTTGGGTATAGGTGCCTGCTATGCGTGATCCCCACTAGGCGATCCCATATGCTTATTCCGCCACGGTTAAGTCCCCCCCCTGGGCGGACCCGTGTCTTCCCTCTCCGCTAACCACTCTTTGCTATGCGTACTCCCCCTTTTTAGGGCTAGTCCATAGGTAAATTCTGCCATCTATCCCCCCCTTGGGTAACGGATGGCCTCCGCAGCGTCCTCCCTATCGGGATTGCACGCTTCCCAACGTACTGTCGTATTTCCTAGAATTATCTAGATGCTCACGACTTCCCAAAAAATATATCTAAATCCGTAAAACTTCTGTTGAAGTAGGATAAATTAGGGCCAGGGACACGTTGGAGGACCGCGCCCCCCATGATGTGGGTGCGTCACGCTTGCTTGACTATCTCCTCATCGGGGGTGTTGGTAAGGTGCAGTCATTGTGGCGCTTTCCATATTCTCCCATTCATGGCACTGAAGTTCCCCAACCGAAGGGGAACGTTCGAGGTTACAGAAGTAACCCTTCGTTCCCCGAGGAGGGGAACGGAAGTGCCATATTCCGTCGCCATAATGACTGTCCCTTAGCTGTTTGAAAGTCTCTTCAGCTTAAAAGGATGGCGTCTGCTGGCTTCAGGTGTGCTTATATGCTGAGATGATTGCAGATGTCGCACACCTGCGCAAGCTTACGCTGCCAATTAATTTCATTCATTGGCCCGTTCAATACTCTCCAGATAAGCGGCTTCTGATCCGAATCCTCCCATTCATGGCACTTCCGTTCCCCTCCTCGGGGAACGAAGGGTTACTTCTGTAACCTCGAACGTTCAGTTTCACTTTCTTGAAAAGGCTTGCGTGATCGTCTATATTTGAAATAAACTTTTTTAGACCAATTTTAGATCAATTTTTAGACTGTTATGAACTCGAAATGTCAGAATTTACTTTTAACTGCGGTTACATGTGCTGGCGAAAATTAAAGATGCAGATGAGAGGTTTGCACTGACTGTAGGCTATATGTTGCTTGTTGTTTTTGAACCTAAATACTTTGACATTTCCTTAAGCGAGAATGACATCGACTGAAACTTTCGGTTGTACACCACGCCCACCAAAAGGGTACCATTGGTACTCTTTAGGCCAAGAGGTATCCAAACTTGGTCCTGGAGGGCCAGTGTCCTGCAGATTTTAGCTCCAACTTGCCTCAACACAACTACAAGGATCCTGCTAGAAAACCTGGTAAGAGCTTGATTAGCTAGGTTAGGTGTGTCTGATTGAGGTTGAAACTAAACTTTGCAGGACACCGGCCCTCCAGGACTGAGTGTGGACACCCCTGCTTTAGGCAGTGGAAATGCAAACCTGATAAAGGTGACCCGTACCGTACCACTCAGTAAAAACAGGCCTTAAGGACTGGAAAAAATCATGCTACCACATGAATAAGATATATTAAACATTTTCAATATTTTAACACTATTTCGCAAGTAGTATTTTTACAGTACTTTTTACTTATAAATATATAAAACTTCTTTCAAAAACATTAAAATCTTACATTTAAACACCCTTACCATTTAATTGTAAATGTAAATCTATAAATATGAATGTCTATAGTATTTTAAAAAAAAAAATTTGTATTTAAATTCTTAATTGTTCTTTGTAAGGATCATGTATTAATTAATTTTCCATTGGCTTAGTCCCTGTATTCATCAGGGGTCGCCACAATGGAACGGACCACCAACTTATCTATAGCATATGTTTTACACAGCAAATGCCCTTCCAGTTGCAACCCAGTACTGGGAAACATTTATACACACTCATTCACACATATACGCTATGGCCAGTTTAGTTTATGTCTTTGAACTGTGGGGGAAACCAGAGCATGCAGAGGAAACCCACACGAACACAGAGAAAACATGCATACTCCACACAGAAATGCGAACTGATCCAGCCGGGACTGGAACCAGCGACCTTCTTGCTGTGACAGTGCTAACCACTGAGCCACCGTGTCGCATCTAAGGATCATGATAATGAAAATTGTCTATTTTCACTTTTTAACCTGCAAAATTAAACCATATTCATAATATTTTTACAATTTTATAAAGACATTACAGGATTTTCCTACTTGTTAATTGAATATTGACTCTTACATATAAATCCAAGAATTGACCTTAAAGCCAATTCCATCATCAAGCTATAGAATGAAGCAATCAAATGCTGAAATGTATCTTTGAGTTTCCAATTCGGAAATAAAACCTCCAGCAATCCTGCCAATATCACAGCTTTCCACAAAGGACACAGTCAAATGCCATTGTCTCTCCAGCTTTGGTACAAATATTGTATTCTCTATCAGACAATCCTTTTCCAATATGGCTCAACTCAAAGAATGAAGGAGGCAGAGGTTCCAATATCCCCACACAGCCTAAAAACTGTACACAGAGACATATACACAGTACTGCTGCTTGTGAATTTGGCATATCCTGTATGCAGAATTATAGCCAGCTGCTTTTGATACTAAACACACTTTTACACTGGCAGCATTTGGACTGGTTCCCTTTATATTATGAGTCTATTAAGAAATGTTACTGGCTTGGAAAAGAAGTTACTATTAGCAAAAAACTGTACTTTACAGTGTATCATAGATTTTTGTGTTCAGTGGGTCCGAGAACATATACACCTTTAGCGACTTCTCACTTTATAAAGTGGACTGTGTGATAGAGAAATGAAAAAGTCAGCTCAAGCTATATTTCATGAACGGTAATTTAGCCCCAGCCTCTGCGAAAGAGTCTATTAGCATAATTGTGCTATTGATTAAGAATAACTCACTTTTCCTCATTATGATTACATTCGCTTGTTGACTTCACCTATCCTAAATGAATTCACTTCTGTGTCAGTCTTGTTGACTGGTATGATCTATGGCTTATCTATATCATCGATTTCTGCAAAGTTCATCCATCTATAGGTGAGTGGCATAAAAGTGTTTTACATAAAAAGATTGAAAAGGGACAATGTGCATGTAAGCGAAATGTCACTGTTGTGGAGACAGGCCCCGACAGCATAGTCCCTTGAGGAATTTGCTCGCGACTTGGGCCACATTGTGATATTACACTAATTATGAAAGGTTTCATAATGGATCGCTGTATATAGACTGCATAGAGCTCTTAATGCGCACAGCAGAGCGCAAAACTAGGTTATTTTTAATTCTGCAGTGGTCTGAGTCACAGACTAAAAGCCAAATAAAGCATTCTCTAAATAAACACATTGCCTGTTGTGTGCTGGACGTTACTCCAGTGGTGGAAAAGCAGCTGTTGTGACTGCCCTCAGAGAACCTGTGGATATCCAGTCTAAATCCAGCCCAGGTAGCTGTGAAAAAGCTAATAATGCGTTATTGCTGCTCAGGTCTTCTCTGTCATCTCTCTATCAGTCACTCTATACTGGGCTGGCCGAGTGATAATGGGTAATAATGCAATGGGGAGAGAGACCAATCTCAGCAGGTCCAGAGTGGTGTGAGAGGGGTCTGAGTGTTAGACTCCATATCCCACATGTGATCCCTATTCCGGTCGAAGAAATGAGGAATCTTTCTGGCAACAGATTCACAAGACATACTTGGAGAGCGAATGGGGATTTATTTGATGATTTCAGACTTGTAGATTGATTGCTTTTCTCCTAAAAATATAGATTTTTCTTCTTAGTTCGAAATCGGACCACAAATCCAGTCAATTTTCAGGCTAAATTTTCTGATGCATATTATTAAAGTTGAATAAATAAGCGTTCTATTTATGTGCTTTATTTAAAGGATTGCAGTGATCTTCTGAACTATTTGAAAATCTAGAATCTAAGGCAGAAGTGCCCAAACCTTTTCTTATAAAGGGCCAAAAAACAAACTTGACTGAGTGTGGTGGACCGAAGGTAAATTTACCAAACTCTATTCCATTAAAGTCGCCATGGGTAATTTCCTAATGTATTTAATATATACAAATAACAAAAAAAAAAAAAAAACATTGCACTATTGACGAGTTACACTAGTCAAGCTGCTCCTGTTTTTTGTCTTGATTTGCTCGCTGATGTCTTCTGGATTGTCCTTTATCAAGTCAGTATTTTTATATTTAACAAAATCAGATTCATTTACAAACATGTAATTGAAACATTTCATTTCATTTTTTTTATTATTATTTTTCTTTTGTAGATCAGCAATAAAACAAACAAAAAAGGTAACGTTAAATTAGAAATTACGATCTATATTAAAGGCATTCGCTCCATTATTCCCATTATTCTTACTCTTCTCTCAGAGCGTTGGCCCTCGGGCCCTATTGTGGGCATCTGATCTAAGGGTTAAAAAAAATCTAAGTATTGAAAAAAACTACCTTCAAAGTTGTTCAGATGAAGTTCATGCATATTACTAATGAAAGAGTTGGTTTTAGTTGGCTCAGGCAACACAGTGGCTTAGTGTGTAGCACAGCAGTCGTTTCACAGCAAGAATGTTGCTGGTTCGAGTCCCGGCTGGGTCAGCTGGCATTTCTGTGTACATGTTCTCCCCGTGTTCATGTGGGTTTAGTCCGAGTGCTCCGGTTTCCCCCACAGTCCAAAGAAATGCGCTATAGGCTAATCGAATAAACTAAAAAGGTCCGTAGAGTATGTGTGTATGAGTGCAAATAGGGGTTTCCTAGTACTGGGTTGCAGCTGAAAGGACATCCAGTGTGTAAAAAAAATATGCTGGATAAGTATATTCCGCTTTGGTGACCCCTGCTGAATAAATGGACTAAGCCGAATGAATGAATGAATGAATGAATGAATGAATGAATGAATGAATGAATGAATGAATGAATGAATGAATGAATGAAAGTGGCTCACAGATGGCATATGCAACATGTCAAAACACACCACTGGTTTGTTTAGATTTTAATAACTATAACTTTGACTTTTTATTAAGTTCGTGGTCTCATTGTGTTCGTAAAACTGTAAGCTATGACATTGTCTTGCTTTTTACTTCAAAGACGGCATTTTCACGCATAAGTAACATAGTAAACAATATATTAGGCTGTTCTGAGGACTTGAACCCCGATGAACAGCAATGAATGCGTGTGTGTCTTGTTATGATGATATGTATGTACTCCATTTCTAATAAGCGTGTGCTGTACAACACACAAATTTTGCAAATACATTCTTTAAAAGCTTACAATTGAAAAACAACTAGCTATAATGACTGCTTGAGGGTAGTGGCTTTATACTAATGTATAGTTTGTCAAGATTTCTTGTGTTCTTTTTGATGTAGTCTATTCATAAACAGTGACATGTTCTGAAACAGCGCCCCACATCTGTAAAAAAGATCTTTACTTAACACTTTACTTTAGGCATAAAATAAAAGATAAAATTTTTTTTTAAATGATCATTTTGACATGTACAATGTGTTTCGACTATAACAACCCAACATAGAGTAAGATGGGTTTTGTGGTCAAGGGTCAAGTTTTTTGTGGTACAGTACTATATGTGAGTAAAACTGTCCTCTCATTGGTCGCTTGTTTATATTCCTCTGCGTCACAGTTTTTCCAAAGCATTTTAAAATGAATTGATCTTTGCTTTTCAGCTGTGATAACCGATGTTCTTCCTCAGAATCAGACAATGCGGCACACAGGTTATTGGTCTTTTGGGTTGGTTTGCTCCATGTGTAGTTCATTTTCAAACCATCTGAAACCATCTTGCTCAGACTACTTCTGACTTATTGTTTTAGTGCATATTGAAGCAGGATTTGCATGTTCATATATGCCTAATAAATAAAAGCAAGGCATAAAATGCATCATGCTACAAAGCGAACATGCCAAATGTGCCAGGATGGAAGCACATAATGCAACCAAGAAATGCCAAATCAGAAAGATGTTTTGAGTATTACACATATATTTTTCAGCCTATTAATCCTGCATTTAATCTACCAAAGTTGCATTTTGCTCTTATTTCAGTGTTTTCTTTATTTATTTCTAATTAATTAACAGCATGATCATGTTGCTGTTGCTTTCAGCTTGTGTATTCACAGGGGTAATCCGACCAAGGAACCATCCTTAATTCTAACCCAATTACATTTATCTTGACATTATATCCATATTTAATGGAGCCATACCCCCCCCACCTCAAACCAAAGAGGAAAAAAGCAAGAGATCAGAGATTAGTTTGGCGCTAATGCAAACTGGTGGATTTGTTGTGAGGGCGTTTAAATCTTTCAAAGAGAATAGGAAATGATGAGGAGTATGGTGTTGCTATAACTTCAGGCTTACTCAAAGAATGCTGCAGCCTTTTTAAGTGTCAACTCCTTTTGTTTCTTTTTTGTTTTACTGCAAAGTTTTAAAACAGCCTGAAGACCTGACATGAATATTATCTGCGTTTTCAAACCTAAACATATTAAATATTCCCTTCTTTGATCACAACAAATGTGTTTTTACTTTTCTGGCTATGGTGCGCTATAATATATTTCTCTCTAGAGTATTTGACAAATTGAAAACAACAAAGAACTTAAAACAACACTGCAACTGCATGCAAACAACATCGGCGGATTCGGGGAAACACAGAATGGCCCCCTGGTGCAACTACAACATGTGCTGATAAACATCATGTTGGTATGATTGGTACACAGTTACATAATGTAGATTTTTACAAATCTTAATGTTCTGGATTTAAAACATGTGCTCCTAAATTTTATGGGCACTTATAAACGATACTATTTGGATATGAGACAAATGGCTTTGTATTGCTGCTGTAATATGGTAAGGTGGGTTTGTCTATTTGCTGTCAGTTGTACTGGTGAATGTTGGATTATTTTGAGTATCTATTGTCTGGGTAATAGACTGTGAATCTATACTACTTACCCAAAAGTCCCATACTGGTTATAGTGAAATCTATAGTCATTTTATAACAACTGCCTAATACAAACAATTCGCACAGAGCATCCCAGCAAACATTTTTTGTTTTTAAAAGATGTCTGATAGATGTCTAATAGTCATTTAAACATAGTTGTCTTGGCTAAAACAAGGCAAAATATTGCCTGTCTAGATGTCTAAGAAAAGGCCAAACTAGACTTGTCATCAAATAAAAAGAAATGGATGTCTACACATATAAAGTCTGTGTAATCTTTCTATTTGACGACTAGTCTAGTTTTGGGCTATCCTTAGATGCCTATTAGATTTTCACTGACAGCCCAATTTAGTCTTGTTTTAGCCAAGCCTATGTCTATTAGATGTCTATTAAACACACAAATGCTTGCTGGGATATATCCTAAAGCTGTTACTTAACATAAACAATCAGTAATGTCACTGTTTTTGTTGTTGTCATTGTGCCGAAACTCTGGCCAGTTCACCCTCTCCACACAATGCCTGCAAAACATGAATTAAGTGCTCGAAAAGAAATTGATTCATAGCAACAGAAACGCGTCAAATGACCTTTACAATGCTCATTACACATGGCGTGCATCTCGCTGCAAGAATGTTCCTGTTCTCCGGACCTTTTGTCTCGCTCGCTCTTCTTCTCGCCACTCGGCCTTCTCTGGGGAAATGGTAATTAATTGAAATCATTTCCATGTGTAAGGTTGCCCGAAGTCCCTCCTTACGCTGTGTCAATGGGTCGATAGGTATTTGGAGCATACAGTGCACACAGGTGATAAGAACTCAAGTCACACTGTGTTAAATGATTGCCAAAGCAGCAAGTGAGAGAGGAGGAGAGAAAAAAAACGAATCAGATTCAAGGGCAGAAGAGTTTGCGGAGAGGGAACGAGGGATGAGAAAGAGGAGGGGGAGGAGAGCAGTCCTCTGTGGATGACATTCTGGCAGCAGGGGCTGATGGTCAGCACCCGCAAAATTGAAATATTTCAGGTGATTCAAGGCTGGCCACATTTCTCACTCCTTTTTCCTCTCGCTCTCTCGCTTTCAATTATCAAAAGGTTGTCTGTGGGAATCAAACAGTCTCCTTGGGGGAGTTCATGCGTGCGTCTCGGCCCTGTCCTCGGCGTTCAAAAAGACGAGGGCCACTCGCCTGCCAAAGAGCGCTGTATCTTTAAGAGGCCTGTTACATGCTGTTGATTAGTTTTGCTGAGTGGGTATGCAGAGACCAATAAATTAAATATGAATAAATTAAGAATGTACTGTAGCAGAAAATTGCTTGGAAAACAACCACCTCCCCATTAAAATATGTATAGTAATGCCTTTTATGTCTGGCGACGTGGGATTAGATATCACTGTAAATTAACACGCCATCCGACCGTAGTTGAGAACTTTTCACTTTTAACAAGGACTTATAAAAAAAGCATTTACTCTAGTGTGTTCGCTAATTAATTTGATATTCAAATGAGCTTATGCATTATAATTGCAAATATCCCAAATAAGAGCAGTTTGAAAAAAAAAGAAAAAAAAACGAGGGATAGTGTCAACAAAGATTGATGAAGCTTGCTTTGAAAATGCCATCTGTTTGGAATGTTTACTCGAGGCGGAGCATTTCTGCTCCTTAGAATCGCGTCTGTGGTTGTGTCAGCACCTTAATGCGCCACACTAGCTCCGCTTTGCATTGAAGGGGATCAGGGACATCAGCATGTGAGATGAGCTCCCACAGATAACGTCCCTACAACGTTGGTCTGACATTGTAGCCGCATTAGCTCATTACTACAATGTCATGTGCGGCATGGTGAGGATGCTGTGCATTAGGAGCAACTCGACTGCAGGTATCAAGTCTCCACAGATGAGCTGATTAATTAAGAGAAGCACCATTAAGGTTATTGAGATGCGGCTCCCTGTACGAGCAGATGCTGGGTCCAGCATGGGTGGGACATGAGGGGGGGCGCTTACAATCCCTTCTCTCTCTATTCCTCAACCTCATGTGACATTAGCGACTCCAGCACACCTGCAAACTCCTGGAGACACACAGCAGGCCGCATCTCCGCATCCCTCGGTGCCTCCAGGATCTAAAAGAGGCGACCAATTTTTAATACCCCCAACCCTCCTCCTCCTCCTCCCCGGTGCCCATCTGTCAGGCTACACTACTGCAGAGGAGGAGGAAGGCAAGCACCTTGTTCCAACTGGCCGCCTTTCTAATTTTCTGTGCCTCTACGGCTTGTCCCAAACAAATGCCCCCTTTCTCAGCTGCCATGCTACCCTGCCTGCTGCGCGCACACTAGGTTTTCGGAAGAAAAGTTTGCAGGATAAAGATCTCCCAAAAAAAAGGTGGGGGGGGAGCAAAAAAAAAATCAATTTTACAACAAACTAAAGTGTGGATGTGCTAGCAAAGAGCAATGTGAAGATATCGGGGCCATTTCTCCAGCCGAACTTCAACCAAGTTTTTCCTCTTTTTTTAATCTACTAAATTTCTGCTCTCTTCACTCTCTCCCCGAGGCCTACAGATGCACTCCTGTAATTTACTGCAGGTCACATTCCACCAGCACAATTCAATTTGAAGATCTCTCTCTCTCTGTCTGTCTCTCTCCCTCTCTCTCTTCCTTGCTGATATAATGAATTAAAAGTCTGGCACAAGAAAATGAGGGCCATATGTTGAAATCCCATCCCTGCTACTGACAAGACATTAGCCGTACAGAAGGTTCTCCAAACATGCCTTATGCAAATTCACTCCCCAGCTTTAAGGGGGTTGAGAATTTCTTTACGCAAATAAATCATTGTTATCTTCACCTTTTTTCCCCCCCCCCAGCATCAATAGATAAGTTTGGCCGATGGTAGTCGAAAGTCCATCTTCTTGTACTACAATCACTCAGATCAGCTTGTGGATATGATTCATTGTGTACGGGTAATAAACACTGTCATACATTATAATTATTTAATGGCTCAATCCATCAAAAGTGACCACGGCCAGACACACAGGAAACTCAATACGGGTCTATTGTGATCCAACACTTGTCTCTGTTCCTAGCGTGACAGTGTTTGGTGTTTTCTACAGCTCCATCCAGTGGTATCTCTCTGCTCAGTCCGTTTAGAGTTATATAAGTCTCACACTGAACAATCACTGAGCTTAGTTCCGTATTACGCGATATAGTTCCAGTCCGCTTTGATTGGACAAGCCAAGAGTAATGATTTTTGGAACTGGAATGTTTCACTGTTTGTATCACAAGGATTGTGACTTCCATATAGAATGTTCTAATCCTACTTTGACATCTTTTAGAACTTTTAAAGAGAGGAAAAATAAAAAAAGCTTATCCCATTTTGTCAGATATATCAGATTAACACTGAAATTACCATTATATAATTAACATTTAGCATTCATTTATTCATTCATTTTCCTTCAGCTTAGTCTTTTTATTTATCATGGGTCGCCACAGCAGAATGAACCGCCAACTTATCCAGCATATGTCTTATACAGCGGATGCCTTTCCAGCTGTAACCCAGTACTGTCCAAAGGATAACATCCATACACACTCATTCACACACATACACTATGGACAGTTTAATTTAATCAATTCACCTTTATGAATTTATTCAATTCAATTCAGCGCATGTCTTTGGACTGTGGGGAAACTGAAACACCTAGAGGAAACCCACGCGACCACGGGGAAAGCATGCAAACTCCACACAGAAATGCCAAGCTGGGACTTGAACCAGCGAGCTTCTAGCTGTGAAACGACTGTGCTAACCACTGAGCCACCGTGTCTCCCAACATTTAGCATCACAATTAATATTATCACTTCAGGGCAAATCAGGTCGGCTCAAGCACAGAACAGTGGTTTGTTTGATCACTATAAAGAATAATCAATGCTACTTTTGATCAATTCTTGTCTTGGATCGAAAGTGTTTTAAGCTTGAAGACATTAAAAAAGTGTTATTGGGGTAAAATTGTATCATAGTTTCCCAAAAAGAGTTAAGACAACTGTTTTCAGCATTGATAATAATAAAAAATCTTTCTTTTATTTACTGAATCAGCATATTAAAATAATTTCTAAAGGATCACTGGATTAATGATACTGAAAATACAGCAATGTTACACAAATAAATTATAATATATTTAAAAATAAAACAGGTAGTTTAAAAGAAATATTTTACATTTTGATTAATTTATTTATTTGCTACATTTATTTATTTTTAATTATTATTCTTAATTATTAAACAAATTTAGCATCAGTGAGCCTGACAGAAACAGAAAATCAACTCCAACAACTGGTATTTTGTATACATAAACTGATTTTTTCAAACACTTCATGGACATTTTGTTCCAAAAGAATTGAAAAAAGAATAACTGCAATTAATTATTAAATATATTAACTAATTAATTGCAATCACACAAACATGTGAACTGATACCAGGAGTGTAACATTCCAGTGCTTCCCCAATTAAATGAATGAAATATTCATTTATTCATTCATTTGCTTTTCAGCTTAGTACCTTTATTAGTCTGGGGCCGCCATAGCGGAAAGAATCGCCAACTTATTCAGCATACTGTATGTTTTACACAGCGGATGCCCTTCCAGCTGCAACCCATCGCCGGGAAACACCCATACACTCTCATTCACACATACACTATGAACAATTTAGTTTAGCGCATGTCTTTATTACTGTGGAGAAAACCGGAGCACCCAGAGAAAACCCACCCGAACACGGGGAGAACATGCAAACTCTACACAGAAATGCCAACTGACCCAGCCAAGGCTTGAACTAGTGACCTTCTTGCTGTGAGGCGATTGTGCTACGCCCAAATTAAATATTATAAAACCTAAAAGATAATAATATTCATATCAACTGCTTTTATTAGCCGATTAAAACCTCACCCCCGATGATCTATTATTATATACATGGCTGCAAAAGGAGATTTTTGTTTCATAGCAACGTTCTAGCAAAACGAAGGCACTTCATGAATGTGCTTCATCAAAAAAAGAAATAATAATATTTTAATGAAAAACACATTAATGCATAAATTATGTACTGCCCTTATAAAAGCAACAACACACTCAAGGCCTCATTCCTAACAGGGCCCTTTATTCATAATAAAACAAGCATTTCGTAGCTTGATTAATGCATCTTCTACTATAAAAGAACAAATTGAAAACATAAATTAGTGCAAGAGTAGTAATACATTTAAAAGGGTTAAACGAAAGAGGCCTGGGCAGCACGATGGCGCAGTGGGTAGCACAATCGCCTCACAGCAAGAAGGTTGCTGGTTCGAGTCCCGGCAGGGTCAGTTGGTATTTCTGTATGGAGTTTGCATGTTCTCCCTGTGCTCGCATGGGTTTCCTCCAAGTGCTCCGGTTTCCCTGACAGTCCAAAGACATGTGGTACAGGTACTGTACATTGAATAAGCTAAATTGGCTGTAGTGTATGTGTGTGAATGTAAGAGAGCATAAATGTTTCTCAGTGTTGGCTTGCAGCTAGAAATGCATCCCTTGTGTAAAACATATGCTGGATAAGTTAGTGATTCAATCCGCTGTGGCAACCCCTGATTAATAAAGGGACTAAGCCGAAAATAAAATGAATGAATGAGGCCTTCGCTCTTCTGTATGAAATTCCCATGAACACAAACACACGCTCACGCATATCCACATGCAAATAGGAGGATTGTAATACACTCTGTGTGAGTTCTGCTTGACTATTTTAATATTGTATCCATCTTGGGGATTATTCTCTCTTCGGCAGAGAGACCAGTGCAGGAGTGCTGCAGTACTCACAGTATACCCTGCTGCTCTCAACAAGATTAGAGACCCTGCACTTTGACTCCCAATCCTGCTCTCTTCATGGTGTCTAACCACTTGGCGCCCCACCGCTCACAGTCATAGCATACGGCTAACATTAAAGTCCCATCGCCCCCTGACTTATTTATTTGTGATACAAGCATTCTGCTCATCCAACACCTGCAGGAAGAAATCTGTAGTCCTTTAATGGGCCAGAAATACTGTATTCACACTGAAAATGAATATGCAATGCAACAATAGTTAATGTGCTTTTTTCTTTAATTTATGACAAAAAAATAATAATTATTCATTCAACAACTACCTGATGTGATTTGGCAAAAGATGACCAATGTTTGTAAAATAGACTAATAACTGGAAGTTCCTTAGGATAGCTGTTACATGTACTCTTGTGGCATTAGCTTTAGTCTGATAGTGTTGAATGGTAAATTCTATATGAATATTGCATCAAATGACTCTGTTATTGCCTATTTAGTTTAGCAAAACACAGAGCTAAAGCTATTAAACCCTGTTCGACAGTCAATACATTATTCACAGTACTTCATAAACATATATACCCTTCCTTTATTCTCTATAGAGAATTTATTCCATCACAATTCCAATGTGCTTCAAGATGACTAGCGCAGCTTATGTTAGATACCACAAATCTGTCCAATGTCCATGAAAATAAAGCAGCAACCAACAACAAAAAATAGCACATCCTTAAAGAAGGTGGGCAATATCCATCCTAAAATAGAGACTATTGGACGAAGAACAATTTTACTTCTGAAACTGGTCTGGCTTAAAGAGTCATTTGTGTATCCAGTGGGCCCACTATGGCCCACTGGAATTCCTCACCTTTGGCACTGAATGCAACCACTCAACCAGTCTCACCGCTGAGTTCTAACTGCGCTTTTTAGCCCGGAAGCCAAAAGCTGGATTGGTGGAACGGTGGATGGAAGTGGTGGTGGGACGTGGGGACGAGCTTTCTCGCCTGCTTGAGTTGGATGCTGCAGCGGGTGCTTCTGATGATGATGGTTTGAGACTGGATCCCAAGATGGAAGAGGCCTTGCTGTAGCTTTTTGTGCTTGGCTGAGCAGAGGGTTTGTTACCTGTGTGGGACTGCGGAGATAAGACACTCTCATTCATTTTATACTGTAAGTGCAACACTATTGGAAAGAGCTGCATGTTGATGCTGGAGAAGGGTTGTCTTGGCACCATCTAGTGGCCGTTTACAGAATAGCAATATTGTTTTTTTTTATCATTTACGCTATGAGATAGCCAGGATTTCTTTTGCATACCCTTTTGTAGGAGTATAAAACATCTTCCTGAACACAAGTATTTTAGAAAATTAAATGCAAAGCAGTTGCAAGCTCAATAAAGTGAATGACTGACCTGTGTGGTGGATGAATTAAGAGTGCTGCAGGCCTTTGTACTAGACACAGTCTTCTTAACGCCATTAGATGATGAGGCTGATAGTTTTTTCTTCAGAGGCTATGGGAAATAAATATAGACCACATGTGAAAAACAACATTGGTTTGAGAGACTTTAGTTTTTCAAGAAAAAAAGATCCACATGCGTGCTATCTTAATATTTGGCATCATACAAGTGCAGCCTTCTGTCTGCTTACAAACAGAAAGACCAAACCCTACAAAACTTATTTTTTAAGCAATATAGTACACAAATACTATGTGTTCTCTGGTGAACATAGGGACCTGAAAGCTGTTGTTAGCCATTAGTATTTAAAATTTCCAGTGTTGAATGCCTTAGTGCTTTTATGAAATGGTCACACCATATTTTGATTGTTAAGCTTTTTTATGAATACTTTTTGTTGTTGTTGTTGTTGTTGTTTTTGTTGTTGTTGTTGTTGTTGTTCTTCTTCTTCTTCTTCTTCTTCTTTTTTCTTCTTCTTCTTCTTCTTCTTCTTCTTCTTATTATTATTATTATTATTATTATTATTATTATTATTATTATTAAATTATTATTTTTCTTCTTTGCATTTCATTACTGCCCTGATGTGTTTGCTAATCTAGCTTTCTAATGCCAAATCAGAAAAAATTGAGTTACTGATCAAGTATTTCAAATTATTAAAATTAAGTTTGATAATGAAACAATTATCGAAATTGAATAAATTAAATAATGCAATAATAATAAATGTATTTGTTTTATTAATTTTCAAATTTATCCATTCACAAACCTTATAACCCTTACTAAGAATAAAACAAAACATAGCTGCCCATTAATTCAGCTTACAATAATAATAATTTTAAAATAAAAAAATATGTAGGTCAGGTCAGTATCCTGAGCAGTAATCAAATGCTATGTTAAAAATAAAAAGATACATTTTTTATTGAGATGGATTGTTGGTGATTGTATGGGTTGTAATGGCCAGATTGGGTAGCTATACATCAGGGGTCTCAAACTCAAATTGGCGGGGTGCCATATCAGTGACTGACAATTCATAGGAGGGCCGCTTTAACATTCAAGCAATAGAAAAAAGTGGAAACCTGATGTATTGATGTCCTCAGACATTCACAGTATCAAAGCTCCTCCTTTTTGTTTCGTGTTGTACAAAGAGGAGAACAGTATGTATATATTCACATTCACTTTAACATGTTCAATTCAGCCAGCAGTAAAATTTTACTAATGCACATTTTTATACCAATCTTAATATGCATATTAGAAAAATCTATTAATGAGACAATTTGAATCGAATATTAGCAAAATGATCATATTTACACCACCACCAGCATAACGTTTAAGCCATGGAGAAGTGTTTGTACAACAAAAATACAGGTGGTATAAAACTGATTATAATCAAATGACCCTTGAATATTTACAAAAATTGAGCCTAGAAGTAGAAGCCCTAAAAATAATCTGCATGTGTGTTACTATTGTCCACACGCTGAGAGAAAATGAAAGTAACCCTAATATACCGTACAGTACTTTAAATGTCCAGTAGGTGAGGGGGTCAAAACCACAAAAGGCTATATGCTACTATACAAGTATGACAAAGATTCAAAAACGTGTTTTGTTGGGCCGAATCTCGTTCTATTTTTGACGTCAGTTGCAGACCGGACAGGGGGCGCAAATGGCCCAGCAGATGGCTGGCAGTTTGAGACCCCTGCTATAAATAAACAAAGGAAAAGTAAAAAAAAAGATGTAAGATGACCTACAACAAAATAAGTGAGTAGATATAAGACTTTTTAAGGCCTAAAATTTAACTTTTGAGATTTTAGACATTTTAAGACTTTTTAAGACTACGCGGATACCCTGAAATGGAAATTGCATCACAATGTTTCCTTTTTTTTTTTTTTTTTACAAATAAAAGACAGACATGAAAGACGGCCCTAATTGTAAAATCATATTTTCCCATATTGTTAATAAATCTGGCCTGAACGGTATTATTAACAGCAGAATGTTTTTAATGGCTGATCATACTGAAATGCTTGGTCATTGAAATGATGAGTCTAAAAATGACTAGTAAGAGCTATTTTTGAATGATAATATCCTTTTCATGAATTACCTGAACAATTTGTTTTGTTTTATTACCTTCTTGTTTGGAGTAGAGGGTTTACTGCTGTTGCTGCTGTCTGTGACGTCCTCTGAAGTAGCTGGGGTTACTGAGAGTTCTTGAGATGTTCTCGGCCCTGACCCTTTGTCCTGAGAGGAGGAGAGAGAGAGGCTGTGCAGTCCCTCGCTCGTCTCCCCAATCACCTCGTCCTCTGGAGCGTTCCGGAACTGACGCATCATCTCTAAGACGTTTGTACGTGTAACAGCGGTTGAGGTGTCTCCCTTTGAACACACAAGAGTTTCATTCTTTCTGACAGGCTGCTCATTTAGTCATCCATCAAACTGAAGAGAGCTAATTAGCTGTTTTCTGAATCTATAATATTCATGACCTCATTTTAACAGAGGAAAAGAGTAATGAAGTTCTCTTACTGAAATCCAAGGGTTATCTAGCAGCTCATTGGCTGTGATGCGGTGAGCTGGGTCAACCTTCAACAAACACCGGATTACATTTTTGGCTGCAAGACAGAGCAGACAGAAGTTACTTCACTGGTTAGACTGCAATAATAATGAACACTGGATATAAGATGCGATTATAACCTGCATCACTAATGGTGTTCCACACAGGGCCGGAGAAGGTGAGCTCTCCTTTCATGATCATCTCAGAAAGCCTCTCCTTAGAGCTAGATCCAAAAGGAGGCTCTCCACACAACCTGAAAATAGGGACACACACACTTTATGCACATTTCATTATTAAATGTGTGTATGAGAAGGAAAAATAAACAGCAGAGATCTTCTTACAGCATGTACATGATCACGCCGATGCTCCACAAGTCACACTGTTGGCTATACTGGTGACCGTTAACCACCTCAGGAGCTGAAAGGAAAGTTCACGTGTCAATAATGAAAGATATTTGAGGCTGGTGTAATGTTTGATATCTGATGCGCGACGCCGCTGACAGCTTTCAGCCTCTACTCCTTCTCAAATGTTAACAGCTCCACATCACTTAAATTAGGTCATCTCCTCTTTACCGCTCATTTTAATCAGCCTTTCGTTCAATTTATTAACACCCCACCCCCATAGTAACTCATCAAATCACAAGTAAATGGAACATGTAAATGTATGCATTACAGTATGTGAATTACCCATGTAGATAGGCGTCCCGCAGGTGGCCTGCAGCATGTTTTCACTGCCTACACCACCTTTCTGCACAGAGAGTCCGAAATCTGTGACCTGAGAAAGGAGAGGATGAAAAAAACAGATCAGAAAACATGGAATGTAGTGTTGTGGAGTAGCTACCCAGATAGCAAAATTTCTCTGAGCCACACAATCTGGTTTTGCTTGGCCCACATGCCGCAGTTAATTACAGTAAATGTCTGGACCAAGTCTGGCTTTCAGGAAAGGGCCAAACATGAACCATATCTGGGTCAAGTCTCAGCCAAGTTAATAACTCATAACTGGGCCTGAACTGGACCAGATGGGTTGGCATGTCGTGATTGCAATGAAATTGATAAACCGTGAAGCATTGCACTTTAGGCACACTATGGGCATGCTTTTTCTCAAAGTGACCCTAATTGGTAGAATTTTTTCTTTACTCAAAAATAATTTTAATGTATTTTAATTGTGGGTCAAGACAGGCCAAACTTGCATGGCCCACATATCGATTTTTAACATCTGGGCCAAATACAAAATTTTACATCAGACCCAAATCTTGTGTGCCTCCTTAAAGACGGTGCCACTTCTGCCAAACCCGGGCCGTGTTTGGCCCACATGCTATATGCCAGTGCCGGATGAATGCCTGCTGTGGCAGCTTTCTGCCAAACCTGGGCCAGAATTCTTTGCTACCTGGGTAGTTACAAGAAGCTTAGCTAATACAAGATATTGATTGGAGAAGAACATGGCTTCTCCCATAAAAATATATAATCCCAAGCAAAGCAAAGGAAATTCGTTTTAAAATTCTACACAAAATAAACCCGGTCAATGCAATCCCAATTGTACTGATATTGCAGTTACTTGTTCTTTCTATCAGAAAAGTGAGGAAACTTTGACTCACATGTTTTTTACATGTAAAATCTCACAAAAGTTTCATTTGGATTTACATAATTATTAAAATGAATCACAATCAATGAAACAACTCTTCAACTTGAAAGATATTATTTGTCTTTAGTCTAATCCCAAAAATAAAAATGAATAATATATATTTCAAGATAATAAAGCTTGTTTGGCATGCTGTCCCAGGAGTCCCCTGAACTTATGAGATCCTCGAGCCCTGGGCTCAATCCTGTTAGCAGGGCGAGAGGGGAGTTTGACCTTAGGTAGATTGCGATGAACTCCCCTGATTTATTTCTGGCTAATGACAGATATAGGGATGGCTAAGGAGAGATATATGGCTTGCTAAGATCGGGGAGAACTAGCAAACTCAGCACAGAAATGTCAACTGGCTTAGTTGGGACTTTAACCAGTGAAATTCTTGCTGTAAGGCAACAGTGCTAATCAATGGGCCGCTGTATTGCCCATCTAGAAAGGAGGGGAAGTAGGGATAGGTGAGGGTGATTCTACAAGACGAAGATACTAAGATAAGAATCTCTGGTTTTTAACAGTACTGATGCGGGACCAGCGGTGAACAATCATAAGCATGTGATCCTCTCAAAATTTATAGAAATTATCCACAAACAAAAAATGTCTTAAATCCTCTTCCTCATTTGCCCATTTCTTAATTGAAATTGATTCCTTGTAAGATCAGTGTTTCTCAACTGGTTGTCAATACTGTTTTCAGTGGCTTATGGAGTGTTTTTGTGATGCAAAACTTTCATTTTGAAAGAATGATGTGTGTTAAAGGCATATACTTCTGTCAGATGCACATCCCATGGTTTTACATTTCTTTATTTATTATTTGTGTATTACTCTTATTTGGTCTTTCAAGTAACAACAGTTGAAATTGAATGCATAACGTATTCTAACAGTTGTCAATCAGCTAAGAACATGATGTGAAGGCTTCATTAAAATTTCGTACTAAATTGAAGGCATGTTACTGTTTTGAGAAAATGCTCACTCTATGTAAATTACAATTTTATTGCAATTCTACATTTTTGCAGTTTTGTACTTTGACTTTTTACAGTTTGATAAATTGGAAAACTGTGTAATGTTTTATTAACCTATGACATTATAATTGTATTGCAGTTTTAGGCAATGCTTAATTTGTAAATTGCGAGAATAGATTGGGGTAACGAATCCAGCATGTTACCAGGAACGAAACAAAATGAAAAGGAAGGTTTTGCAGACGAAAGTGAAGAGGGTTGTGGAGTCGCAAAAGAAAGTGAAGAGTGGGGAGAGGGGTGTGCGTGTGAGAAGGGGATCGGTACAATAAGGTTCGCATTTCAGAGGTACCGGATGCACATCCGGCTTGTTCCGGCACGAATTAAGCCCTGGTTTTAGGTACAAAATAGTTTACTCCAAAAAATGTTTATTCATGTTTTTGTGAAAATAATAGCTTCAATATGAATAGTTACACTTAAAAAGTAACTTGTAGTAGAGCTAAAGTATCTACTTTTTTGGAAGTGTACAGTAACCAGTGGTGTAATGTAACAAATTACAAATACTCAAATTACTGTAATTGATTAGTTTAGTTTTCAATTCAGGCTCATTTATATAGCGTTTACAATGTAGATTGTATCAAAGCAGCTTAGCAAAGAAGTTCTAGTAAATTGAAACTGTCAGTCCAGTTTTCAGGATTTGTATTTTACTAAGTAGTTTTAAAAATGTATACTTATACTTTTCCTTGAGAATATTTTTAGCGCTGTATTGGTACTTTTAATCCCCTATTTTCCTTCAACACACAGTTACTACTTTTTTTTCTAGTCTCTGGGGATTGGCTAAAGTAGATTTATCAGTCCTGCGATTCTTGTCCATTCAAATCACACATTGAAACTAAATTGCATCATACTGAACAACTGCAAGACACCGGCGCTTAATAAATCCAACAAACCGTTTGGAAGCATTAAAAGTGTGTAAGATGTCTAAAATATTTACACGCAATGATCGAGAGACTTTATAGACTGCATGTCACTGATAAAAAGATGGATGTTTACTGTATGAGGACTGAAACCACCAAAAGCCCTTTAAACAAATACTAATGAACTACAGAACGTTACTTTAACACACATCCGTGTTCAAATTGCATGTAAATGCATGAGCCGTTCACATCTTAATACTCAATACTCACTACTCTTGAGCTACTTTTTACTCCTACTTTGAGTAATATTTACAATACTTTTACTCTACATGCACTACGTTTTGTGAAAGTGATGGTTTTTTTTATATACAGTAAGTATGATTTTTCGGTACTCTTTCCACCACTTACAGTAACTTATCTACTTTTCCAGATGAGTAGCTTGTAGTTAACAAACTACAGTTTCAGAGTGTTCTAGCTTCCCCAACATTGCTTTAACGTTTCTTTCTTTCCTTGATACTTTTCATCATTGGACTCTGATCTAGTGGAATATTGAAAGTAATGAACTGCAGACACGCTTCACTGTATCTCTTTCACTTCTAGATCTCAATTAAAATATTTACTGCCCAAACGGTCTTCTAAAAAGCAGCCAGTACACTTACTCACACACACACACAGACTATGTGCTCCTGAGCCATATGAATAATATATATGAGGAGTGTATATCGTTTCATTGGTGCGTCAGGGGCGGGCAGGATTAATATCCAGGAGAGATGACCACCTTCTGCCAGATAAAAGCTTTTAATACAGTGCCAGGACAGCGCTGTCTTTGGGCCCCCGTTCTACTCTGATTTATAACACAGCGCTGCCCTAATTCAACCCTCCGCTCCAGGTATCGGCTTCAGTCGGATCCCGTCAACGCTCTATTCTGCTCCACGCTGTGCCCCGGCTGGTAATTTGTCTCAGAAAAGCCACTTGTGATTCATTTTCTTTGAGAATGTGATATGAAAGGAGGTAGGCAGGAGGTCTGGTGTAATGAGACAGTATTTAAAAAGCAGTTAAAAGGTTTGGGCAAAGAGGACAGTGGGAGAACTAAACAACAGACGAGAATGTCCAGAGGTCCCGCCGTGTTTGAATGCCATCCCACATGCCTGCGTAGAAGTTTTTAACCATCTCGCTCACCTTGATATTGACCATATCATTATCGTTGCCTTGGTGACAGCTCTTCACAAGAATGTTTTCCAGTTTGAGGTCACGATGAACAATGTCTGAGAGAGAGAAAGAGGAAGCAGAGCAAGGGAGAGATGGGTTTGTATTTACTCACAGTGGCAAAACGCAAGGCGCTGGAATTGTAAGAGTTTTAAATAAGCTTTAATGACCAATTCAAATGAATTGTTTTGCTCAGTTTCTTTTAAACTGCAGTTCACAATGTGAACCCAGCATACCTCGTCCTCCCACTACACATCATGACTCTTCATTACTGTTTCGCACGTTAACTGCACATACTTAAATAGAAATGTGAAAATAATCAAATTATAATCAGTGTGCGAGGCTAATATACTGCAATCTCATAAAACACTCCAGTCCTATATACACATTGCTAGTGGCATCATTAGCTGCTCTAAACGTAAGGCACACCAGCACTCGGGGACTGTTGAAAAACACACCTATTAATCAGTATTCCTCCCCTGCTCGTTGTTAATGACTCATTAGCCCCATGTAATGGTGTCTCATTGCCAAGCAACGTCCTAAATTACCACTAACTGCAGATTTCACAAGAAGGGAAGAAAAAGAGAAAAAAAAAACGCCATCTTCAAATAAACCCCTCAGACTCAATTAAAATGGGCTGATATTTTGTCTGACAGTTGTTCATTATTATCTCATTATTAAAACAAGCCAGATTCTCCGTAATGACAGAGAAACTTAATGTGGATGCAATCATTGGGGTGATTATTGGATACTGAGAGAACAAAGGAGTCCATGCCATCGCATGTGACTCTACAAAGATGTTTTCAAACTTTTGAATTGTCATTTTTAATTTACAGTACACATCCCTCTAAATGTGATGGCACTGAGATAGGTAATAATAGGCAAGGAATAAGCAATATCTTTCTAAAACTCAACCACAGGCTCGTGAAGCCTGATTTATACTTTCGGATGGTGCTGCATCGTGGACCTTTGCTGACTGCATGCACACCTCACGAAAGGTACGAGGCATTTATACTTGACAGGGGGCGGTAAAGAAACTGACCATAAAATCATACTAATAAACAGAGAAGTAGAAAGTTTACAGGACTACGTCATATAAGTAATATAATTGAAGATTTTTAAATGTATTATTTTTATAAATTGGCGACGCAATGGCACAGTAGGTTGTGCTGTCGCTCCACAGCACAAAGGTTGCTGGTTTGAGCCTCGGCTGGGTCAGTTGGCGTTTCTGTGTGAAGTTTGCATGTTCTCCCTGCATTCGCGTGGGTTTCCTTCAGGTGCTCCAGTGTGCTCCACAGTCCAAAGACGTGGTACAGGTGAATTGGGTAGGTAAATTGTCCGTAGTGTATGAGTGTGTATGGATGTTTCCCAGAAATGGGTTGCAGCTGGAAGGGCATCCACTGCGTAAAACATTTGCTGGATAAGTTGGTGGTTCATTCCGCTGTGGCAACCCCAGATTAATAAAGGGACTAAGTCGAAAAGAACATGAATGTATGAATGAATGAAAGAATTTTTATAAATTATTTTAATGATAATAAAGATTTTTATAACCATTCAAGATTTTTTTAAATCAAACTTTGATGCATCACTTGCTTTTGACAGTTTTCTCTGACAGTTTTATGTATATTATTGATAACAGAACATGGCTTGCTCTACAAATATATTTTTTATTATGGCAAAAATAAAAGCCAAATAAAGTACACTTATTAAAAAAATAGTAACTTTTTTAATTTTTTATTTAGCCCACTCAACAATCGCACATTACTGTCTAGCTAGTTCGTCATCTACTTATAAGCTGAAAAGGCAATAATAGTTTAACTTTCCTGAACATTATCACCTATAAAGCCTAAAAACATGGCATCAGTTGTAAACCGATAGGTTCAAATACTCCTTTCCAGTTGTCAAAGAAATAATTTGTTACTTCAGTTTAGTTTTTGTAACAATTAAATAGTCAAAATTGTAATGTATACATCAGTGTAAACCTATAAATGGTGATAAAACATATTCTGTTATATTAAAACTACCTGGGTCTCCACTTTAGTTCACTTTACTCTTTTTGGTTTTAACAAACTTATGCCTCAGGTTTTTCCAAATTTTTACAAAAATGTTTCGCCTTTTCAACAGCTGTTGCAATTTCTAGCCAAGAATTATTTGTCATCTGGTTAGCCCTATGATCACGCATGGACAGAGCATGAAGATGTCTATACAGGCGTACTGTACCTGTTTAAGACAAAATCTCTTCAGAGTGTTTCATTTTCAACTCAAATGAAATCCGGCGGCGTTCGAACTGTTCACTCGAGTTTAAAAAATATTTTGTGCACTCGCCAGCAGAAACTCTGCAAACATAGCAATGATGACAAATTCGCCCCACACACTCAGTCGAACTAGCGAATGCACCTGCCCCTTTCAAGTACAAGATATTATTTATTACTATAAAGGTAAAACCGATATACCAGAGAACTTCATTATTAACTATTTTTTTTTGTATGGAAAATATTCACAAACAAAGTTTCTCGAATTCTCAGCCTTCTTTTACACATTTTTAATTGAAATTTATGTTTTTATTAAATCTCTTAGACTGGTTAAAAACAAAAGAAGTGATAGTTTCATGGATTTCTATGACGATTTCTTTAGAATTATCACGGATCCATAAATCCTTCTTTCCTCTTGCTGTATTTGTTATTTATGTATCTGTAGGACTGCACAATTCTCATTAAAATGAGAATTCTGAATTTTTTTTTTTTTTTTTTTTTTGCTTAAAGATCACTATTTTCTCATGATTCAGTAGATGTAAAAAAAAAAAAAGTTTAGTAAGAGTAGGCTGTTATTATTGTTATTTCTCCAAAATGTGGTAAAACAGCAGTAATAATACTAGGCCTGTGTAGCTCTACTGTTGGTTAAAATGCTACATTTTTTATAGACTTGAAATCGTGGACTTTAATAGACTTCAAATATGTCCTGTTTGTTCATCCACAGTAAAGTGATGACATCAGAATACAACTTTTCATAATTCTAAAGTTGAAATATTGTGTTTGATATATATGCTTGTCATTTGTCATATTAGTATAGTATCAATATTAGTAGTTAATATTGTCATATTAGACCATTTCTTTCACTGCTAATATGAGACATTTGTCATCAGATTGCCTCTTGCATTATATTCAACATTATAGGCTAGTGGTTATATTGTTAGAGTAGTTATACTGACCCAGTAAACATTTATTTTCATGCACAACACTTTGTGTTCACTATAAAAAAAAACATATCATAAGCTTGTCGTAATCATAACTTTACAATGTGATATGATCATTTAAATAATGTTCGCACGTTTTCATTTTTACTGCTGAGTGCGGCCCATGGCCGCTGTCACTGTGAGAAAAAACACACACATGCAAATCATACTTCCCACGCGACTATCAAACGATCGCTCTGTGCAACACACTGAACATATTATTTACAACTTTATTAGATGTTATTGACAGCCTATGCAGGTTCTGTTCACTAAAGTATCCATCATTATTGGCCACGTGTGCGTCCTCTCGGTAGTAAGCAAACTGCGCCAGCTCACGCGGCCCAACTGCGGCTGCGAATATATCCTTACATCAAGATAGACATGACAATTTTGGGTGAATTATACCTTATAAATACAGTATGTGACACTTTCACATGTATCTCTGTTTAATTTTTTATTTTTTTCTCTTTTGATTTTAATTTTTTACAGTTTTTATGTGTTTACAATATTATTTAACCTGATCTGTTCAGTTATTATCATTGTTACTAATATTGTCTTTTTTAAGAAAGATCGGATTTTGTAAGTTTGTTTCAATAGAAAATAAAAAATAAAAAGAACTAGCAAACATGTCGAGTATTAACCAGGCTTGAGAGGTATCTACTGACGAGTGTGCAGGGTTTTTGCAAGCGTCACCTTTTTTGTGCAAATAAACAATAGCTTCTGATAAGCTTTTGATGATGTGTCTGGTCTCTTCCTCTGTAAAGTGCTTGTTCTTCTGCAAGAGATCCTTTAGATCGCCTCCTTCACAAAGCTCAGTCACGAGGTACATCCTCTGGAGAGCAGCACACAAACATACACTTCTCATTTCTGACATCAAACCAGAAACCTTGCATACACAAATTATGACACAATAGGCGCTTGGAAGTTTTTGCTTTTACCTTTGGTGTCTCAAAGACTTCCTCCAGATGTATGATGTGCTCGTGTTTCACTTGTTTCATGATGCTGACTTCTCTTTCCAGATGTTTGACACCAGAAGTGCCTGCCTGTGTGGAAACAAAGCGTGACACTTAACCCGTCCTTGAAGACCATGCGAGAGGCTCTCCATCCATCACCTCTGTCAACAGGTGAAACATGACAAGCAAACACTTACCTTCTCTTTGTTCACCTTCTTAATTGCCCACTTCCTCTGCGTCTCGATGTGAGTGGCTTCGCAGACAACGCCAAAGCTGCCTTGACCTAATTTCCTCCCGAAGGAATAGATTTTCTGGGTATCCAAATAAAGAGGCCTGCATTAGGTGAAGTATTACATACGCGCTCCTTCTCCTTTAGTGACAGTAAACAACGCTCCAGCTCTGACTAATGGGGACAGAATGAGGGTGGGTTTGTTTTTCAGCTTCTCTATACTCCATTAAGTTGAGACCTGAATCCTTAAAGTGGAACTTAATTTTCAAGTTTGCCAGTCTCTGGAGTTTGGGAGAATATAGTATTTCTAATCAAGTTACAAATGATTAAGTTGCTGCCGCAGTTCATTCAATCTCAGGTCTAATTAACTTGATTATTATCTCTGCGCATGCAAGGCTGAGCACTGCCTGCTGCGGATTTGGCAAAGACAGCAGTCAGAAACCTCTTGAGAGGGCGAGGGCAATCAACAGCATAAAGAGGTGTAATTTCCCTCCAGGCCTGACGAGGGCGCTAGCAGATTGGAGAGAGGTCAAGCCGGGGCGAGCAAGGCCATGGCTCTGGTGTAAGATAGAAGTGGCCTTTTGCCACTGATTTTAAAAAGTAGACTTCTGATAGGTAAAAAAAATTATTTAGACTTCAGCGCAGCAAGAAAAAACAGTTAAGGTACAATTGGTTGCATGAGGGCTCTACCTGTATGCTGGATTCATCCTCAATACGAGTGTGGGGCACTTTCTTCTCTGCACTGTTTGTACGTGTCCACTGGCAAGCCATTTTCTTTTCCGCTCCAGGAACATTTGTATGTGTCATCTAGAGGTGAGATAAATCTGTTTAGTCATTTGCACATACTGAGAAATAACATACAGAAATGATTTGTCAAGACATTTATTCTATATTAAAAAGCATAATAATCATTAAAAGCACAGTTATTATTATAATACTCGTTTTAGTATTTATTTTAATATTGAAATAATTGTTAATTATTCATTAATTTCCAATTTTCATCCAATTTAGTCCCTTTATTCATCAGAGGTCGCCACAGCGGAAGTTTTAGACAGGGAATGCCCTTCCAGGTTTATTTATTTTCAACTCATTTATTTTTTTAAAGAGCCCCGATTATGCATTAAGAGGTCATATTTTGGTTTTGGAGGTCTCCAACAACATGCTGATATGCATGCAGGGTCAAAAAACACTTTTATCGTCTTATAACATGCATTTATTTTTACCTAATTATCCCAACGACTCCTATTTGAATCATACAGCAATTCGTTTGCTTGAGGCTAATCTGTGGTGATTGGTGCGATGGCCTCGTCTGTTGTGATTAGTCGATTGGGTTTAGCATGATACAGAGGGAAACGCCAACCACCATGTTATGAAGCAGCACAGAGTATGTGTGAGCCCAATGCGGGAATCCATTAAAGCAATGCAGTTAAACACCAGCATATTACTCTACTCTTAAACCTAATCCCAACTAATAACAACGACACGTATAGTTTTAATCCACACTGTGGCGAAAGTTTAACTATTTTGAAAATTGACTGCGCCATGCTTGTGAGGAACAGCTCATGGTGGCCATAGCAAAGGCAAAAGGCAAAGGGTTGTGAGTTCAGAAACGCATTTAAATCGCTAAAAAAAGAAAGCACGTCGCGTTTTTAACGTGGTTTTGGATGCAAAATGTGAATGGCCATAAAGATTTAACCTGAGAGATACAGTACAAGCACTGATCTATAATAGACAAGTGATTACAAGCCGTGCAGAGCGGTCACAAGTTATATATATTAAGGAATAAGAAACTGGTCCATATGAACTGCAACAGTTACTGACAAAGGCCCTGTCAGAGTCTGACAAATCCCATACATAATAGTCTTCTTTCTTTTCCTTCCTTTAATAGCAAACGGCCGACTAATCCCGCGTTGCAGAGTAGGTTATTGTATCAAAAATCTGAAAAATGACAGGAACAAACACAGCACTAAGTTGCCTATACTGTGGCATACTGAATCTCCACCTGACAGTGATTGACATCTTTGTGTCATGATCAGTCCTCTGATCCCCCATGCTCCACTAGTGTCTGAAGGGAAAGGCACGTTCACATTTTACCAGATCCAGCACCACATATTTGGTGATGTACCATATCAACGTCAATGTGTTCAGGCAAAAGATCCAAACTCAACACAATTCATTTATTAGACTCTGAGCCGACTATTTAGTTAAAGAATCAATAGATTTAAACACAGTGCACTTTCAGATTTAAACCTCGGCTGGATGTTTTCATTCACTTAGTGCTGTGTTAAACACTGCATGGAAGGTCATTTTCAAAAAACCCACATTGCTTGTTTGTTCTACCTTTACTTTATTTTGATAATAATTAATACTAAGCCACATCTAAGAATTACAATTTGAAGAATTATAACTAAAAAGAAAAATAAATGTTTACAGACACTGACAAATGCATGTACAGTAAAGCTTATATGAAAAGCCTTTATTAGACACAGCTTGGGCATGCATTATGCTTATTAATTTATAGCTGAAGACAAGCATTTTCTGTCATTTAGAATAATACAGATTCATCAACATAGGAATGCTAATGTATGACCACACCTGGAAAACTTCCATGTGTGTGCATGTACGGTATGTATGTAATCATTCTCAAAAGCTTGTATACTATATTAAACAATAAATAGTAAACATACAAATAAGAATTCTCATCAAATATTAATGTTCCTTAAGTGTGTGTCATTACATACATGCATACCGGACTCTGTAACGCCTTCACCTGCCGCTCTCCAATTTAATTCACTTCTCACTTTAAAAGAAAGTGTGTAAAGTCTCCACACCAGCATTAAGTACAATTTACTCAGCTTTAAAACGATCTCCAGAGTCAAATTAAACGTAAAGCAATTATGGTGTGATGAGTGGGAGCGGCGAAGTGGATCCGCCACACAGACAAGAGATTAAATATTAATGAGGAAGCAGTGTCTTTAACCTCTCCTCTCTCAGTGGCATTATCAAATCTCGCTGACAGGTCCTCTCATAACGGCACCATCGCTCTCCTATTGCTGACCATCTATCTGCTAAACACAATGATTCTGGACACTCCTAACAGCTCATTTAGATTTATGGGATAAGAGTGGCAGAGGTCAAAGTGTAACACAATGGGGTTTCCTCTGAACAGGCCTAAGAAATTGGGAAAGAACATTACAGCTTAACTCAGAAACTGTCTCGCAGTTTTGACTTCTGCAAATGCAGTGTAAAAAAATTGGATGGCAAAATGTTGCTGAACATGTGCTTTGTTAGTAAAAAGGAATTGTGTACTCCACTTCAAAAAAAAAACTCTTAAACTTCAAAAAGTGAGTGGCATTGATAAAAAGGTGCATCAGCATTTCACTGGTTTGAGTCGGGTAAAACAAGTGCAAAACTCAGATATGCTGAACTTAACAATAGCTGAGTGAGCCAAAACTAAAATCGAGTTATAAAGGACAAAAAAGGCTAATTTAAGGATCAGAGAGCTGAACAATTTATTGAAAGTACTCTCTTTATGCTTAATACTAAATATTGATTAACATTATTTTCCTTGTGCTGTTGAAAGGATATGTTTTGCTGAGGTCTGAGGACAAATTATAATGCGTTAAACTGCAATTTACACCAGGATGCATACATTTTAATGGGACTTTGTATCTAACACAGACACATTGTGAAAACGTACCCCTGTATACATTTTTAAAGAGCGCACATTATTGGCCCATTTCTACTGAGTGGTATAATACGGTACAGTACGGTTTGGTACCCGTTTATGGCTGTTTCCACTGTGAAAAGGTACCAAAATGTGAACAGTACCGTAAAACATTTTGGGTACCCTTTCGGAAGCAGGAGCAGGAGAATAAAAACAAAGGAACCGCCATTTTTAAATACACAGCCAAGACATTTCACCGTACTAACATATGCATATACATATAAAGGTCGACCTGAGCTCAAACAACAGCCACAAACCCAAGAAAAAGAGCAGAATCTACCCTGTGCCCCAAAGTTGTTTACAAGGCCATCTAAACCAATAGTGGTTTCGCTTTCACGCGTGCGCGAGCCGCACATCTATATTTGAAATAACAAACTACTTGAGCTGATGATAATGTGCGTGTGATTCTTGATATGCTTCTGACATCAATCCTTTCAGAAAGGGATTTAAAAAAAAAAAGCCGGAAAAAACAAAGGAGCAAATGATTCGTTCAGCAACCTAAAACATGAACAAACTGCCATGTTTAATTATTGTCATCACCTATTGGACTATTATGATTTGGAATGACAGGCTTTCCAAGAGTTTACATGTGCTGGTGAAGATTAAAGATACAGATGAGAGGTTTGCACTGACTGTAGGATATTTGTGGCGTGTTTTTAAACACAAATAAGGATTAAATGTAGGCTGTGTGTAGTTTTTGACTGTATGTATGTACATACTGACAAGTATGTATGTGTATAAAGCATCTGTTTTGTGAGAAGTGCTTCTCATATGATAAGTGACAAACCCTACAGCTTTACTTTTGAGCTGACATTTTCTCGAGCGAGAATGATGTGGACTGAAACTTTCTGCCATACATCACGCCCACTAAAAGGGTACCATTGGTATGTGTATCAGTGGAAACACAAGCCTGATAAAGGTGACCTGTACCGACCCGTACCATACCATAATGTACTCCTCAGTGCAAATAGGCCATATGTAGCCAGAGCAAGGCATACCTGAATATCTTCTTTAAAACTAGTGCTACGGCACAACATGACCGCTACGGTACGGTCTTTTTCCGCTACCAGCTGACCAATTACCTCTGTGTAGACGGCTTTTCTGCAGTTACCAGTAGCTCACCACATACGTTGGCGGAGTTGACTGCGACAGCGAGGTTCGAGTCCAGTTAAAAATAGGTCCAGATAGCAGAGGCAAAACAAAGACAAAAGACAAAAAATAATATAAAAAAATAAAATAACATGATGAGAACGTGGTAAAAATGAGGTGCCTTTGATGGCTTTTCTTTTTCTGGATTGCTTCTGAAAACACTACCGGTTGGGTTTAAGGAAGGGTGTGGGTGGGGATATCGGTCAGTTGGTCAGTCAGTCAGTCAGTCAGTGAGTCAGTCAGTCAGTCAGTCGACAGCAGCCTCTGGTGGATTTATACGAGAACAGCAAGCGTAAATGGTACTCCAGGGAATGACCTCCTGGGACGTATTTTGCGCTCTCCAGAAATGTATAAAGAGGTACGTATCAATAATGAGCCTGGGTTGTTTGTATCTGATGATAACAAAGGCAACAGCATGCATTATGTCAGAGTGTTTGCATTTATCGCTATGTTTTGCGTCTTTAGGCTATCAGACTTTTATATTTTGCAAGCCTACTACAGTCAGAAGCTAAACAGCTTTATACAGAACCACATTTACAATGAGAAAAATAGTGAGCACACATGTACCCAAGCAAACACAAACAGGAAAGACACATTTTATAGGCCTTGCAGAATACATAATCAGCTAAAAACTAATCCACAGACCTCCCAGATTTCTGGAAGCACTCAAAGGAAAGTAATTATGGCAGATAGTATGTCCGCAATTGATCCTCCTGCATTTTTTATTTCTTGGCCATAACAGTTAAAACCCCATTAGTCCTTGTTTACTGATTGTTCATAAACTAAAATGTTGGTTGTTTCTCCTGACTGTGGGAGATGCTGTGTCTCTGGCTTGAGCCCAAATTAAACGTGACGCTGGTATGATGTCTGAACACACAAAGATAATACAGGGTCTGGATAGAGTTCCCTTCTTCTTCATTTTTTTCTTTGTATCACATCCAATTGCCTTCCTACTTCCTCTCATGCTGTGTTTCTCTCCTTTTCTTGTTTCCCAATTTTAATGAATTGGAAATCTGAATTTAAATTGTGTCTTTTTAACAATTATTTGCACTTAGTTCATACATTTTATGCTTGATCTTTTAAGTATTTTCTATAAGTAAAATGTTTAAATAAGGCTGTTTCAAAATACTAGCAGAGTTGAGGACACAGGAAAATTAAAGCAATATTTTATTTGAAACATTTTGGCTATTTTTTACTGAAAAACACTTTAAATATTTCTTAATTGCCTGTTTTTCATAATAGAATAGCAAAATTGCGATATTAATTTAAATAAAATCCAAGGTTATTTTCACTATTCATAAAAAAATTAAAGTAATGAGTGTAATGTTCATTCTAATCTGCTATGACAAATGTGTGGGGGATGTGACAATGTACTGCATGACATGAATAACTTGAATTATTTTTAATGAATACCTAACTTGATTAATTGTAGAGGCCAGGCATTTGTGATATTTTGTTTAACCTTTTATGACTCATTAAAACATTTAAGAAATTCTAAAAGTATGGCATAGTTTAGTCGCAAATGGGTCGGCTGTATTACGAAGGTTGTTGTTTGATAAATTCCATTCAATCTGAGCTTCACAAAGCAAACTAAAGGCAAACTTGTGTACTGCATTGCTCGCCTGCTCCACTCCTACTAAAGATTTTACTCTTCTCATCTGCAGCTTAATTATTCATTGACAGGTGCCTTTGATGAAAAATGATAAACGCCAAAGTCTTAATGAAGCTTGGAATTGCATTACCAAGTGATAGAGTGCCTTGCTTGTCTAGACTGCTTACACTATTGGAGTCATTTAACCTCATAATAATCATTTACCTGAGTGCGTCACCTCACCATACTACATAATGTTTTCCTGTTCAACATGAAGTGTACTGTAGGTTTGTAATGACTACTTGATATAGTCCAACCATGAAAATGCTACAAAATAAGATCTCTAGATCTCTATCAATGACTGACGGAGAGTGGTTCATTCCGCTGTGGCGACCCCAGATTAACAAAGGGACCAAGCCGAAAAGAAAATGAATGTTTAACAGAGGAAAAAGTTGTTGTTTTTTACACAGACATAACATAATACAGTGAAACTGTGATTATATTTTTATACAAAGTTATCATACCGTTCGAATCTTACAGTATACCGGCCCATGGCTATGTATGAAATTAAAAAATTTAAGACAAATTCATCCTTCTTAGACAAAATAAAATAATCAGAAAGTCAGTTTGAATTATTCTGGTAAATTATTCACATCAGATCAGTAAACGAATCAGATTCAGTGAACAATGATCATTACTTTAATCTCAAACTGAAGTAAGTTTATGACTTTTAGGTTTGTGAAGCTGACTAGTTACTGTGGCCAGTTCTCAGAACATTGATAGCATTTCTAAAATTAGCTTAAGTGCTCTTAAGTCTTGCCTATCTACAGTATGTTGAAACAGGGATATTATATTGTTATATTGTTCTATCCATTGCTATGGTTATCACTTTGTCAATAGTTATATTATTATTATTGATATTAATGTAGTTGGCCACTCGTTCTCTTAGCAGCATGAAAAACAAAACATCACATTATATTTTTAAATGGACTGTATATAACACAGAAAATATATATCTTTAGCCCCTTTATTATCAATGAACCTCAAAGCTTCGTTACAATGGGAGGATTCGTGATGAATTTAAACTCAATTAACTTCTGTCAAACTGAAACACTGACCACCACTGTGTTCGAGAAGTCAAGAAATATATCTGTGATTAACTACAGTGCTCAATTGTGCTAAGTTTTATTGTCAACATCAAACTTTGACGGTCCCCAGAGTCCAGACAGAGACAAAATTTGCTTCACTAATCTGTATATCTATACTGTATAATCATAATACATGTCATTATTATTCTAACAAGTAAAAATTATAAGAGGTTGCCACAGCAGAATAAACCACCAATTACTCTGGAATATGTTTTACCAGCGGATGCCCTTCAAGCCACAAGCCAGCACCAAGAGTACAACCCTCAGTGCTGGGAAACACACACAATCTCCCATTCACACACTACAACCAATTTGTTAAGTGTTAAAGAAGCCAGCAGGGGGTGCTCAACCCAGCAGTCTGTACAGGACCGAATGCCTCAGTCAAATAATGGGGACACTATACTGATCAGTCAGCAGTGAACACCATCCTTCAAGATGATGACATTAAACTAAGCTCCTGATTCTGTGGACATGAAAAATCCTATGATTTTTTTTTTTATGTATGTATAAAGATGTGTCCCTAGTATCCTGGCAAAATAAATGCATACTGGCTTCTCCATTACAGCCTTCTAATTATCATAACTGGCTTCATCACTTTGTCTTCGCTCCCCCAATAAGCTAGTGTACTGTCTGGCGCAAAATGGCTCCTGTTGCCTCATCCAGGTGGATGCTGCACACTGGTGGTGAATGAGCACTTTGAGTGTCCAGAAAAATGCATTATTTATTACTTTGTAATAATATGTATGTTACACATATATAATATGCAATACATTATAATAAATATTGTTCATGCAAGTTTGCAGTTTTTAAAAAACTGAAAGGCTTTACATGGCAAAATATACTGACATGACATGACCATTGTATAGGCTATATTGATTGCATGTAGGGCTGTGCGATATATTAAGGGTAAATGTGATATGGGGTAACATGTTAAATCATCCAACATGACAAATAGCATGTTTCATATTATTTTAGGCATGAGAAAGTACTACAACTTTTAAATGTGAACAGCCATGTTTAACTTTTGCATTAAAAAAATCTGACATTAGAAAGTTATAAACAAAGTAAACATACATATGTATATATATATATATATATATATATATATATATATATATATATATATATATATGGTTATTTTAATATATAGTTTTATTACTATATATATATGGTTATAGTAATATATAGTTTTATTGCTATATACATATGGTTATTTTAATATATAGTTTTATTACTATATATATATATATATATATATATATATAGTTTTATCAACCTGAAAACATTAAGAACAATCAGGAAAACAAAAACACTTCAAATTCACTTTGTTGTCTCAATGCTTTGTAAACATTGCTTGGTATTTCAGCATCCATCCTAAAATCATTGCACATTTTTGATTTAAGAACCAGCATGTCCACTCTGCTTGGTTTCAGAGATGTGTGTTGGTAACTACATTTCCTGATGTGCTGAAAAGAGGGTGTGCTAGTGTCAGGCAGGCAGACAAAGACACCTGTACTTTTGTGGTAAATATTTCATTTATTGCAAGCCATAGCAATATTTATATCACAATATGCACATTTGCAATATTTTGATAATTTTTAATATGTTGCACAGCCCTAGCACTCTCCTAGAAATGTAAGGAAAGATGAAATAAGGAAGAAAACAGTTTTCATAAAACTTTGGGACACAGAAGCTGACCTGAAAGACAGAACTGTCCCAAAAAAACATCTTTACCATATTTACTACATCTTCAACTGGGGGTGCTCTATCTTTTACTTATCACCTCTATACGCCTGGTTGTTCACTTGGCAACCTGTTGTTAGAAGTACACATTTGTATTTTAATTAGATTTTTAGTAATAGATTATACTTTAATTAAAAAATAAAACATTCAAAGGCAAGAGTGAGCTCCCCACCTCCCAATATCATTAAAGCTTTTAACATTCAAGATAATGTTCAACAAACAAGTACAACTAAAAGAGGAGACCACAGTACTTCAAAGATTCTCTCAAGATACTCTTAAAAACTATTGTATATGAAAATCTGTGTGAAAACTGGACTTGTAACAAGCAGAACCCAGGTGGTCAAGATGGGAAACATCACCTCATCCATAAAAATAATTAAGATCAGCTCTCCACAGGGCTTTTGCCAGAGTCCTAATTATACTCGTTATTCAAGCATTCACTGCATCTCTACACAGTAGAGCAGCATCATCAAATTTCCTGACGACAACACCATTATTGGGTTAATCAGTGATAATGACACCTACACATACAGGGACCCTCTGCAGGAGAGGATGGTGTTATAACAGCAATTTAGCCTTGAATACTGGGTGAAACCAAAAAAACTTATAGAGAACTTGGAAAAAAGGACAACGCACAGCCCAGCCTGCATTAATGACTCACCTGTTACAAATCATTAACAAGTCGTCCTACAGTAAACATCTGAGGAGCTCACTTGGACACCAAATATTCCGCATTACACAAAGCACTTCACTCAATCCCTTTGACGCTCAAGGAAATGAGAAATTGCTTGTGAGCTATTAACATTGGCACTGTGTCAATTTGCACACAACTGTATTGGATACAATATAAATATGTAGACCTGGTATTTTAAATGACTACAAACTCTTTCTGGATAAACTGGTTCTGACAAAGTTTACTGTTGCAGCCTGGAGTCCTTTAAAGATATATTTAATTAATTAGATGTTTTTTAAATTGATGGTAGAACAAAACCTGAACAAATTATTCAGTGATTGTTTTTTATGCCACCACCTAATGGTGTAACAATGATAGTCAATCTTTAGTTGAAGTGTAAATTTAGTTTCAAAATTGGATTTGATTTACTCTATTTTTAAACACTACCACAGACTTATATCTCTGTTTATATCAGTCTTTATAACCACCTTTATTCCAGTGCTTCTGTAATGATTATTTTTTTAGTAACATAGAAAATATTTATCTCTGTTGTGTTATGACAGTGGACAACAAATAAAGATTTACAGATGATATTTGAAGCACTTTTTTATGTTTACTGTTTGCTAGCCTGGCTTGCTTTGTTCTGTTAATACTTTTCACCTGTATTTCATATTTTTTATTATTTTAAAACTCAATTTTTATTATACAATAAAATACAAATGTTATTTCTTTATGAAATTGTTAATTTAAGGATTAATGTTATTGTATTATTAATAGGGCTATGGCTGCGTCCGAAAGCGCATACTACTCAGTAGGTTCTGCATTTGAATGTAAACGTACTACTCTGCCGTTAGAAAAGTACGTTCTATACAGTATGAATGTAAAAGTATGAATGGAATTCGGACGTACTACATCTGCCATTTTGTCATGGTCACGCGATCTACCTGCGTCATTTGCATCGCTTCACTCCCATTCATGAATTCGCTCATGGGGCATCAAGGGATATTGCAGCCTGCATGGGATGCGCACTCCAGAATCTCGCTGGAAGTAGTAAGTCATCTGGGTACTTTTCGCATACTGATTTTCGAATTCTATGAATTCGGACATACTACTCGGCTCGCATTCTGATTTTAGCGTACTATATAGTATGGAAGTTTGCCGTTTCGGACGCAGCATATGTGATTTGGGAAAAATATCTAATTGAGAATTTGTTTTGACAGATATTGAGATTTAATTTGCAATTTAATTTTGTAGTCAAGATTCAGCTCAATAATCTATAAGTCGTGGCAGCTTGTACAAATTACCTGTTTTTCTTTGGTGTCTGTGACTTTAAACCAAACTATTCCCGTATTACCAATGCTGTTTTTCTTTGATATTATTTTGTTTATTAATGCATCTGAAGCAGCAGATACCATCATCGCTCTTGTCCGCACTTTCATGTTTGTTTTCTTTTTTTTTTACTTTGTGTGTTCCACAGTTTAGTTGTGCAATTCCGATTGGGCAGAATGAAAGTGTGCTCACTCAATTGGCTAGTAAGACTCACACAGACAACAGTCACGCTTTTGCTCTAGGCAGGGGAAATGAAATAATACATATATATTTCATATCAAAGCCTCCTGCAATTAATCGCAACGTTTCAAATTGTGATTTGATTTTGATTAATTGCCCTAATTATTAAATCTTACTGTTATTTTTATAGACATGTTAATATAAATTCCTCAACAATTTTGGCCAAAATGTGGATCCTTAAAAATTATTTTCAAGAAAATGCTATTCTTTTTTAAGGTTCATTTTAAACAATTAAAAAATCACAATTTTCTCATAAAAAATCATGATTAGATTTTTGCCCCAAATCATATAAGTCTGATTATTAGGTTAGGGTAAGGGTTAGGGTTATATGTTCCAATAAAAGAGCCATAGAGGTGAGCCAGTGGCTCAGTGGGTAACACTGTCGCCTCACGGCAAGAAGGTTGCTGGTTTGAGTCCTGGCTTGGCCAATTGGCATTTCTGTGTAGAGTTTGCATGTTCTCACCATGGGTTTCCTCTGGGTGCTCCAGTTTTCCCCACAGAGGTGAACTGAGGAAACCAAATTGGCCATTGTGTATGAGTGTATGTGTGAGTGCGAGTGTATGGGTGTTTCCCAGTATTGGGTTGCTGCCGGAAGGGCATCCGCTACGTAAAACATATGTTGGAATAGTTGGCAGTTCATTCCGCTGTGCAAACTAAGCTGAAGGAAAATGAATGAATGAATGAATGGATGAATGAATGAATGAGCCATACAGCAGCTGACATGCTCCCAAGCGTAGCTGATGATTGAAGGAAGCTGGGATGAAGATGTCTGAATAAGGGGATCCAAGCATATATGCAGATATGTGACTGACAACCTGCCAACAAGTGACAGATTTTCTGAGAGCGCTTAAATGAAAATATCTGTTTTTATATGATGAGATACTACTCTCTGTGCAAGGCTAGCCAGACAAAGCAACATAATCTTTAAAAGCGTGGTATGTAGGATTCACCTAGTGGTTGAAGTAAGCATTGCAGGCCAAAATTCAAAATATTGAAGAGGGTTTTTTTCATCTGGACCCACTGACAACAACTCAATGCACACACAGGTTACCAGACTGATAACCCAAAAAGGAAAAAGTGAGCCTTAAACCTAATTTACTCTAACAGAGACTTTATTCATAAATCAGCATCAGCATGGAGACAAAACCGAGTTGAGAGAATGTGTCACGTGAGCTCTACTGATGCTCGTATTGGCTATAGCTTGCAAAAGTCACTCTTAATATGCTTAACGTACAAGGATTCTCAACTTTGTTGTGTCGCTAGACACGCCCACATATGTTGCCAATAGTCACTCAACAGCCTGAGGTCGCCAGAAGCCGATTATCTCTCCGTTGAAATGAACGGTCACTTGTTGCTTTGTCGATGTGTGTCGCTTGTTGTGTGAATGGGGCTTTACACTGTAAGCTGCTTAGCTAATTTTTACATTTGTAATATTTGTATCATTTGCTAATTAAAAACCATTTTCATCTCTATTTTTATAACTCTCTGTGTCTCATTTTGGAGGCTGCTACTGTCCTGAGGAGGTTGCATTTTTGGCCTTTTATGCTGATGTGTGTTTTGTTGTTGATGTGTGTGCAATGTTTTCTACCAGGGCACGGTGGTGAAATATAATTAGATAAGATGACAGTGGGCGGAGTTACACAGACCAAAACAAATACAGACATTCTGGCAGGAAACGGACATTTTTAAAGGAGAATAACTGATTTTAGCATTGTTTTACAGGTCAGCATGTTCACTTAAACATCTGCAAAAAACGTACTTACATCACCTCACACCACATATACATATACTTTTTAAAGTATTGCTTCAAGCATAAGAGTTAGTGGTTTTATTGGAGACACTGGGCTAGACATCACCCCAGAAAGGTGTAAAATGCAGATTACTCATGGCAAGGGACACAGTGCAGTGTCTGCTTCAGAAAGAATATCCGATTTGATCTTACTATCAGTGTGTGACAGTGCACAGTCAGGAGACACCTCAGTCTTACAGGCCAAGTGTCAGTGCCTGCTGGGGAGGAAAATCAGTGAGAGCCTCAGCAACTAAAACCACCTGAGAAAGACCTGTCTCGTCTTACAGAGCAAACTCAAGCAGTGCCTACCACTGGGCACTCATGTTACGCCCTGGCATTGTGAAATCAACACATAAGCCAAGAGACATGAGAAACATGCTACAAAGGCTATGTGACTTAGTGTAAAAGCAGTACTCAGTCAAAAAAAAGTACTCAGTGGGAAATACTATTTCATCTCCTGGACATTTGAGCATGAGTGTTTATTAGCATTAGGAATTATTTGGATATAAAAAAAATAAACTATGTGCTATTAAAAATAAATGTTCTGTGAAAACTTTCCATTCACCCATAAGTTCTTTAATTTTAAGAAAAATATTTTTTTTTTACCAGATTATGTTTTAATGTTTGAAAAACAATGTGGTTGTGTCCAAAACTAAAGAAAACTTGCCTCTCCGTCCTTTCAATGGCAAGCATTATTTGTATAAGAAGGTACCCTGAAAGTAATTTGGTTTACTGTATAGTAGGTCCTAAACTGAGTTTAAAACGTGTTAAAATGTTCTATATAGTATGTGGTGTGTGTGTTGTTGACAATGTTTTCATTACCCTTTATTACCCTTACCCTAAGTTTGCAAATTGAAATAGTTAATTTCTTAGAACCTTCCATATAAAAGTTTTTAATATCACATGAGGTGTTTTTCAGGCATTTTAAAAGAGGAATATTTTACAAAACTGCAATACAAACAGATTATTATTATTATATTACACTGTAATATACAGTGTAACAACAGTCAACTTTATTAAATGAAATCAGTGTAGTTAACTCAAAAATGTCTAAAAGTTAATTCTACTCAGTTGAAAAGAGTTTTGAACTTAGTGTTGAAGGTAATGAGTCAATTAAATACCTCATTATTTTAACCTAGAGCAAGTTCAAAGTACTCATAGATTTGTTTTTCAACCCAAATGGTTTGTTGGAATTGGTTTCCTCAAACGGTTTGAGTTGACTTAATTTTTTGAGTTTTACAGTACTCAGTTGGTTTAGTTCTCTTCATGGGTTTTACTGTGCTCAAATTGCTTCAATTACTCAAATGGCATAAGTTCACAGTACTAATTAGGATTCGTTTTTAAACTTAAATGGTTTGTTGCAATCTGTTTCCTCAAATTGTACGTATTATTTAAAAGTATAGCTATACTTTAATATTTAAAAACTGGCTCCCTTGAGCTTGATGCAGCAGGTATACATAGAGGGCTATTAATGTAATATTGTTGTTATATGTTTATACAGTATTTCATATGTGTAGCCTTTTTATCTTTTCAGTTAAACCTCAGTTTGGATTCATCAGCAGTCTATTTTTAAAAATATACTAAAAAGGGGTGATGCCAAATAAGAACAACTTTTTTTATTCTACCAATAATTTTTGTGATTAAATCTTAAAAGCTTTAAAACATTTTCTCTTAGTGTAAAGAATATTTAAGTGGTATTTTTTTACTATAAATAACCTTTTAGTGTAGTGGAAAGTTAAAGGTTTCTAATGTAACATCAATCCTAATCTGTGAAGTAAAGGAGAAGAAAACAGATTAAAGACGTTCATTGATGACTACCTACCTCCATAAGCTGCAACATTTTCAGCTTTCAGCCTGATAAAATTCCATGATAATTTGTTCCTGTATATAAAAAAAAATATTTTTTCAAATCTTATAAATTTGACCATATTTCTCATAGAATTGAACAAAACAAATATTAGTTCTTCCCCACACCCTAAAACTAAAGACTTTCAGCTCTAAAGCTTATTTTGTAGGACAAAATGAGACCTGGCACAACCACGGCAACCAATATTCACTAGCTTAAAGCCAATAATTATTTAAATCTCGTGCAAGTAGCAATTAACTCCCTGTGACCTGTTCCAGCTAAATATAATTATCTGGCATAGAACCTGCATAATAATAGATGTTTTATTGCTTTCCCTTATGTTTCAAAACACCCACTACGCTTGAGTATGGAGTGGTTTGGTGACTATATCCTCAGTCTGCAGAAAAAAAATCCTTTTGAACACTTCATTTTATAAATACAACTGCACAGCTCTTCTGTCATTTTAAAAGAACAAAGTAATTACTTATTTGTTTAACTTTAATGAGGTCTTCTCATTTCTCACCTTTAACAGGCAACTGTTAACTAGTCAAGCGAAATTCTTCACAAGTTCTTTCATTCGTGTTTAACTGCAAGGACAATTGAAGCAATACAAAGCTTTCAAACTCATGGTTCTACTTACATTATGCGACTACAGGGACGTCTTCATTAAAATTTCCTCGAGAAATGGTTGAGTTAGATTTATTTAGGTGCACATTAGTGAATTGAAAATTGTACTGCCATTCCGGACCCCGTTGCCATGGCAACACAGAGCGCTTGGCCAACTCGCGCTTCCTCTTCAATGAAAGCTCACGAGTTATTATAGCACAACGAAACTCCACACTTACCTTTCATATGACTTGTTATATTTGTGAAGACTTTTTTCTCTGGTATGCCTCTTAGATGTCATGGAGGTATTTCATGCATGAGAATTTCATATGTGTCACTTGCGTTGCGGTTGTCCAAACTTTCCTCCCTCGAGAGGGAGGGAGTGAGAGCTACGGTGTGGTGTGAGGGACATGAGAAACACGAGACACCTGCACCCTGCATGTGAAGAGACACAACCAGGGATGTGCTTACATCAGTTACTTAGGGACAGTTAGGGACAGTAGGCTACATGGTAATACTAGTCCACTTATATACAGTAAAATACTGTATTTTCGATTTTAGTTAATATATAAACTCCAATGCTAACACGCAGGAACAATTTCTGATTTACAAAGGGTGCAAAATATTGTATGCGATTGTTCTGCTTCATCCGACGTACAGTATCAAATTCTAGTCAGTGTTTTCACAGTCACATTTTAAATGACTCGACTGAATCTCGAACCGATTCTTTTTCGCTGCTTCATTTGATCGGATCATTGCAACGAACGGACTTCAAGGTCTCTTCCTAGTAAACTTTTTTTTTGCCACAGATTTTGTAGGGGCAATTTTGCAATATATTCCTTTATCGAGTTGTATTCTTGCACAACAGTAAAGAGCACAATTATAGGATATGTAAAATTTGTTTGGCCTATTCAAAAAACGCTGTTTGCATATTCTGCTATATACATTAGGGATTACTATTTCGAGATGTTAAAATAAACTAAAACAAACGGACTGACATTCGTTACAAAATGTGTTTCTCTGTTGTTTTCCGTTTGTTCACAAAGTTAGTAGTAATAGGTGTTTGTCTCCATCTAGTGGATTACTAGATCCTGTAAGTTCGTGACATTGTTTTGTCTCGTTTGACAGTGGAACGTGATGTCTTTAGTCTTCCTTTATAATGATGGACATGGGCTTCATTGAAAATGTAGGCTATTACAGACATGGACATTACCTTTTTGAAAAGGACACTATATACTGTATAACTGAGGTTAACTAATGTCCACTCTATACACAAACACACACACTCAACATGCAAACACACATACTCATACATTTGCATTGGTCACTTTGTGTAACATTGGACTGCTAGTTACAGAACCTCATGCTACATCCCTGTACATTATTAAGACGTTGTCACTTCATCATATTTATCTTAATTACAAGCTTTTTGTACAACTCTGGCTTGCACTACTTGCCATATGTCCTTAAGTGTAATTGTATCGTTTACATCTTTTATTTTTACTTCTATTTTAGATCATAGTATATTTGTAATTGATTTTTTTTTATTTCTTTTTAAAATTCTACTTTTTGTGTTAATATAATATGTTAAGGGGCAGCACGGTGGTGCAGTGGGTAGCACAATTTCCTCACAGCAACAAGGTCTCTGGTTCGAACCTCGGCTAGATCGGTTGGCATTTCTGTGTGGAGTTTACATGTTCCCGTGTTCATGTGGGTTTCCTCCAGGTGCTGCAGTTTCCCCCACAGTCCAAAAACGTGGTATAAGTGAGCTGGGTAAGCTAAATTGTGGATGGGTGTTTAACAGTGATGTGTTGCAGCTGGAAGGACATCTGCTGTATAAAACGTATGCTGGATAAGTAGGCGGTTCATTCCGCTGTGGCGACCCCAGTTTAATAAAGGGGCTAAGCCAAAAAGAAAATGAATGAATAAATTAATTAATTATATGTTAGGCGCCTGGGGTCTGAGAGTAACGCAATTTCTATTCTCTGTATGTGGTTGAATTGACAATAAAGCTAACTTTGACTTTGACAAAACTCCTAAGCCTTTCTGATTTTGACAGTGTAATAACGTGCCCCAATTGTGAAGCTGTTTTGGAATAATTATTGTCAAAAGTGCTATACAAATAAAGGGACAATGAGTTATTGGAACATTCCTCTGAAAGTCTGCCAATGATATCTAATTATTCGCAGAGCACATAAGGTACATACAGAACTATGAACCCCCGCATATCCCATTTTTATGTATGTAATGTACATTTTATTGTATTGCAGTTAAAATTTACAAACAAACACCTTCAAATCAGATTTAAAGAGTAAAAACAAAACTAAATTTCCATGTTTTGAACATGTTTAAGACATTTTTCTCTGTAGTAGATGAACACTTTGATACAGTAAGACGTTGACTGTAAGCAGATAGCTATATTAACCACACGAAAACAATGTATTAGTAGTAGGTTACTGAATATATTTTAAAATAATAATAATAATAATAATAATAATACATCAGCATTTCACTCTGAGTTTGAGGAAAAGTCCTTCACTATGAAGTTGAACTTTAAATTGAAGTTGCTCTTTAAACAAGTTGCAATAATAGACCTTTTAACCTGTTCAACACTTTAATTTGCTCCCTAAGAGAGAAAAAAAAAAGATACATTTATTTTGTTATTTAAATTGTTATTTATTTTTTATAGAATGATAACATATGGACAAAAACGTATACAGAATTGGACAGTTACAATGTCTGATTAAGGGTTAAACAAATCACACAAACTCTGGACCCAAGTTTTGTATTGTTACTAAAACCGTAAGACTAGAAAAGTTTTCATAATTTCCATTGTTAAAATATATAATGTACATCATTTATAGCACTGCACATCTGACTGAAACACACATTTTTCTCATCTGAGTAAAGTTGTAAAGTTTCATAAACACTATAATTTATCATCTTGTTATTAAGGCAAGTAAAGATGCCCCCCCAAAAAATGAAGTTATCAATCACAACTTGAATTACGATTACCTAACTATCTTCCTTTTCTGAAATGGGAAAAGGGTCCACTGAATTTCACGTGACATTAGTGGCACATATACATTAAGCTAAAAAGCAAAATCAGAATTTTGTAAAATTAGCAGCAGTAACATCAGTGTGATACGTTCTTCATCCGATAAGCAAAATTGCATCAGAGCTATCAATTTATTGATTTTTCTGAGGTTTTTATCATTTATTTATGTATTTATTTATTTATTTATTTTAGAGGGTTGTATTAATGACACTCTTCAATTATCATACTGTAGTCTGATCAGGGCAACCACTCCTTCAAAACTGGGTCACTTATAAATGTCACTTGTATTTATCAACAACATCAATGTAAAATATTCCAGGACCAATGCCCTTCTTGTATGATTTGTGTTGTTTATAACACATCTTCAATGTAGTTGTTAAAAGTACAGTGGCAAGATTTGCACATCCTTCATTTCTCTTGAAAACATAACAGGGTGTAGGCAATCATTTTTTTAAGCATTAGGTGATCAGTACTATTTACAAAAAGAGTTGCAATTGTTTTTGTGTTTTTACAAAGTTAATTTTCCATGGCGCCACAAACCTTTGCTTGAGGCTGTACTGTTCACAGTCAAAGTCTACAAGTTTTTTTTTTTTTTTTTCACTCAAAATGAGGCCCTGAGAATGCTGTGGGAAGAATGCAGAAGAGTATTATTTTCATTCTTCTGCCATGGGTTTTTGTTAGAAAGGTGATTTACCTGCATTTTACACCTCATCACAGCATCTAGATATATGAAATTCCCTCTGACTTTGTAGTGCATTCCTTGACGCAAACACGGTCTCATGCCATCAAAACATTTTTAGATAGCGAGGGAAAGAATGTGTGCAACTCTTTGAAAGGAAAAGCAAAAGCTTCACGAATTTGCAAACATTCCCCACTCTTCTCAGCAAGAGTGAAAATATTATTATACGATGTACAAATGTCAAAATATGAAATTTAAAGCAAAAGTTGACTCATTTAAGTCGCATTTTTCTTTAAAGGAAAAGTATTTTGAGTTTAACTCTTAAATTAACTCTTGAAAAAAATTTAATGGTAGGGTAAAATGTGTGTCATTGTGATACTGTGACAGCTAACGAGCTGATAGAGTAAACCAATGTGGTTTTGTATACACATGCCTTTATTTGTTTTAAATTTAAAATAACATCCCTCAACAGTCATTTCTTTACCCTGACTAATAATATTCTCTATTAGTGGTTCTCAGCAAGGATCTTCAGCAAACTTCCAAAAGGGCCAAAAGATTTAATTAAAAATTAAACCAAAAAAAGCATTATATTAATGACTAGATTTAAATGTTAAGCACATTAAGCCCAAGAATAAAGACAAATCTAATTGGTAATGTTTAAGTTGGAATTAACAGTATTATCAACCTGGATATTCTGTATGATGAGGCTTCAATTCCAATGTGATTTCTAGACCTGGAAAAGTCGAGTAAGTTCTTAATGGAACCATTAAAGCCAATAAAGAACCTTCATTTATAAGAGTGTAACGGTCATTTGTACTTAAGCATACCTCTATACATGTAAAACCTTTCCAAGAACATAAGGTTTAACAAGGAAACATCTCCATTACCGATTTAGCGGAGACTGACTCATTGCCCGACTCTTTTATGTTCACCACTCAAACAGACTTTCTCCTCTTGCCAAAGACATTGTTAATGAGCTTGGCCATGGACTTAGACCCACTGTACCGCCTGCGGTCGCCCCTGTGCTTAAGCTGCTCCATCACATGCCGGATGAGCTTTGTGAAGAGGTTGGAGATCTCCAGGTAGTTCTCAGCTGCAGACACCTCCTGGAAGAGGCATTTGTACTCCTGCGACAGAACGCTGCCTTCCTCCTCGCTCACTTGACGGCTGTGGCATAGGTCCTGCTTGTTACCCACCAAGCAAACAGGAACCTCTCTATTTAAATAAAATCAAATGGTTTGGCTTTCAAAAGAACATGTCCATGCTATTTGATGTATTCAGTAAAATCAAGTCCAATAATGCTGTAGTAATGTAATATTGACATTAAACATGTTCACACACTGAGTTTCATTTCTCACAGTGTGTGTTTTAAGTGGAACAATGACAAATCCTGCACATTCTCATATGACACCATGCTAAGTGGAACAACTGTAAAATACACGCAAGCTCAAACAACAAAGAAATGGGCTGGAAAGCCGAATCTTCGCTACAAGTACAACCACTTGTTTCCATTTCTTGAAGTGTCAAATCTTTTAAGCCAATTTTGAGCGACATGTTGGATTCTGACCATCATGAGTGATCTCACTGCCCATTTCAAGAGTTCTAATGGGCTCCAGATGCCCAGTCTCATGCTCACTTACTATTGTTTCAAAGGACTTGTTCAAATGACAAATACCCAGTGAAACTTAATCCATCCACACTCCTAAATTCCTTTAAAATATGATGAACTAAAATGGAAAGCAATGGCCCACTGGTCAGTCTTTAAAACCATTGGAAATCCTATCAACATACTTGAATAGTTTTCAGGGAAGTATGTACATAGTATGGTCTTGTAGTAATCTACATAATTTCATATGACCCAGCCTGTCCTTTACAGATGTGCACAGAGCCAAACAGGAAGCCTCAACTCTGAGTTCTGCGGATGGTTCTCGTTAATTCATTAAAACTCCATCCTCTTATTCCAGTCAGCATCAGACAAAAGGTCAAGAGGTCACCATAGAGAACCTGACTCACCCTTTACAGGTCTCTCGACGGCTCTCTTTGATCTGCGCCAGGATGTTTTTGGCATTTAGGAAGGACGTACGGTCACTGATGGTGTACACCACTACAAAGCCATCAGCCCAATCCACCGGCTCCTCTAGGATACATCTGCTTTCTCCACTCTGCCAGGGGACGAAGGGACACACACAACTCCAGTCAAAAATGCATGCTCCAGACTGACAAAATGGAAAAGTGAACCATGTTATTTCAATGTTTACAGTTGAAAGTATTTCTCCACCAGAAGTTTTGGTTTTGGATGTTGTGTATACACAAGCATTTAGTTTCAGGTTAGAAGGGTGCCCATTTCACAACTTCGCTTTTGGAAATCAAAGTAAAACAACAACTGCCGAAGTAAAAGGTCCCAGATGCAGCAGCTGTAAGCCGTACAGCTCAGTTTTCAAAGGGTCTGCACTGTATACTCCGCTTCAGGGAAGGATCATAAATCCTATCAGAACACAACATACATTTCCCATATGAAGCAGGTACATCTGAGCATGCTGCCCTATGGCAGTGTTTGTACGAACGCTAGCCACGAGCGCAGAGTGGCCGCTATGAAGGAATAAACACATACCTGCGAGCATGGATCAAAGACTTCCAAGTTCAACTGTCTTCCATCAATGGAAAGCCTTTTATGGTATAAAGAGTCTGCAACAAACAATGTCGGATTAAATCCTTGGTATTCAAACAAACGTGAGCGTCATAAAATCTGACCCTTCAAATGAAGGTGGACGCTTAGATGCTCATATAAAAATCAATAAAAGTAAAGAATGAGTGCTGGTGATGTGATACACGTGTAGTATCAGAGTGATTACCTGGAGCTTCAGGAATCCTTGGCATGATTGGATAGGATAGACTTTTAGGAACTGGGTGATTGAAAACACAGTACAGTGCCCTTACCCTTCATGTACACAAGGTTGGGCCTTTTACATTCATTCATTCATTCATTCATTCATTCATTCATTCTCTTTTAGGCTTAGTCCTTTTCTTAACCTGGGGTCACCACAGCGGAATGAACTGCAAATTCTCCAGCATGTTTTACGCAGTGAATGCCCTTCTAGCTGCAACCCATCACTGGGAAACACCCATACACACACATTCACATACATACACTATGGACAATTTAGCTTACCCAATTCATCTACTATTTAGCGCATGTGTTTGGACTGTGGGGGAAACCGGAGCACCCGGAGGAAACCCACGTGAACACAGGGAGAACATGCAAACTTCACACAGACATGCCAACTGACCCAGTTGAGGCTCAAACCAGCAACCTTTTTGCTGTGGGGTGATTGTGCTACCCGCAACCATTAGGCCTTGGGCCTTTTACATTTAATGTAAATAATGGGAAATATTTGTTATTTAAAGGGACAAAAGTTATATCATCTTTGTAAAAATATACATATTATAAAAATAAACATATAAAAAAAAATGAAAGTTTTTGGCTGGATGGTGAAACTAACCGTTGGGTGAAAGACAAACAACTTCAAAACAAAACTGGACCCACTTAATTTTTTGAGAACAATATATTGTAACTTTGTTTTCTGTTTTGGTGGAAATATGATTGTTGAATTTTCTCAGATTAACCATATAAAAATAAATAACTAGTATAAGATAAACTTGTATTTGTGGCAGCCAGAAATTAATATGACAGTTTTAATGTTTCATATAATATGGGGTGTCACAATTGTGCCAAAATTATTTTCCAAAATTGCTTAAAGAACCAAAATGTACTTTGTAATTAAAAACTGATATCTATTATAATCATACATTTTGATAAAATTTACTTGCTGAAAGTTTTCATTAAAAAAATAGACTGTCTCTGACTAATGTTCTACAGGGTCAGACAAAAAAACAACAGCAGGAAACATAACACACATGTAACATTGTAATTGTAACAAACAGAGTATTTTCAATAAAAAAAAAATATTCAAATGTGATGTTATGTAGTTATTTAAATATTTTTAAAATGTATTATAATGTAATTCACTGTTTATATGTGCATAAAAAGTTATTTTAAACCCTGTTTAGCCAAAAAGAACTATGCCATTTGTAGTTTGTCATCAGGCGTAACTAGGGGCGTAGTGGACATTTTAAAAGTGGGGGGACAGCTGAACGAGATCCAAATGTTTCTGTTCATATAATTATTAATCACCTGTTTCCAAATGGTCTGTCTCTAAAAGTGAGGGGGACGTATGCCCCCCCACCCTCGGTTGCTATGCCACTGTGCATAAGATCATTTCTACTGTAGTTTTTAATTGCTTTAAAAATGACATTTTTCATCTGAACTGGAAGACTTACCCTCCTCTCACTAGTTGGATAAGTAATGTTTTTTATTTTATTTTTAAGTTAGAAAAAATTAGGTACTCACTTCACCGACCAAGCACTATTTTCATTAAACTGTGGAAACCCCTTCGCAAACATGTCCATACTCTTCAACTTGACCCTGTTCCTTATGATTGAGTCCCCACCCCCAACTCCCAGCTTGTTACATTGTAGACCTGTATTTTCTGTGTGTAAGATTGCACGGGTGTTTTTTGTTTTGTTTTATTTTGTTTAGCTTTGTTTCGTTTCGTTTCATTTTGTTCAAAATATTCTTCAGTGTATTTGCTTATTGTTACATGTTTATATTGTCCTTTTGATATATTTTTTATGTGTTTTACAATGTATAAATAAAACATTTTTTAAAAGACATTTTTACAATGAATTGTATAACTCTTTTTTGAAGAGAGTTTTTAATTTGCAACAAGTTTAAATAATACAGTTATACAGAGGTACAGTTATGTTTTGAACATTTATTTTCCATGTATTAAAAAAAAAAAAAGCTTTGTTCTGTGTATTGTAACATTTACTACATAAAGCACAATCCAAAACTAGATGAAACCCATAAACACATGAGTAAAGTTCAGGCTACATTATTAAATGCATGTGAGACTGTACTTACTGGCATTTGAAGCGTATTCTCCTATGAACCGCTTGGTTAAGAATCTCACCAAAACCGCTGCAGACAAGAGAGAGCAGATGATTGATTATTTAGTTATTGAGACTGATCATCCGCAGCTTTGATGTAATTGACTCGTATGGCAGCTTGAAATAGAAAGATAGGTCACAAGGTCAAAGTCCAACCCCTCTTCATCAAAGACTTGGCCACTTGGCAGTGCGCTTCTGGTGCATATTTGGCACAGGAAAAAATCGTTACATTTTCTCCATGAGCACACTACCTGGTCTATATTAAATATTTGAGCCATGAAGCTATGCTGGCTCATTGAGTCATTGAAGTCAGGGCTTGAGTTTCCGTGCATAAATACACACTCTCCGGCAGCCTCATGAAAGCTGCTTTCAACCCCCTCATCCAATCCAAATATAAACCATTAAGTAGTCACGATTCAGCCATATATTACTAACAAACCCTCAAATCTCCAATACGCTTTCCTTGTTGTTCTTTTCTCCATTCAGCCTTGGTCATTAGGATCAAACCCCAGACTCACGACTTCCTCAAAACTAAAGTTTGTGTCCCAGAGGACGTAGCATCATCATTTCTCAACCACTTAATAGTCATTAGCACAGGTATGCACCCTGAAGGGCTAAATGTTCCTATGCCGCCGAGTGGAACAAAAAATAATCTTTCCCCAATTTCAGCAATTACCTGCATCTTACAACCATCTATTTTAATTTCCCTCTCAGATGGCTTGTATAACAATTGCCTCACTTGTATGATCTGTTCCAATATACAAAGTGTTGCAGTGTTCGCAGATGGCAACTCATTTCTATGCAGCTCGCATCTAGATGATTTCCAACTCAGTATGCAAGAACTGTGCAACAGTCACACAAGATAAAACAAATATGCTAAAAATTGGTCAATTGCAAATAAAAAGTAAACACAATATACAAGATGAGCACTCACCAGATTTGCCTGCTCCCTCACTGCCCAGTAAGGCCAGTTTGATGTCATTCATTGTTACAGATGATGTCCTGTTTTTGCTTGTCTGAGTCCAAGTGGTTGGACAGTCCCAACCACAACTCTTTACTATTTACTGTGTTCAGTAAAGTGGTGGCACGCTCCCTCCCTCCCTCTTTCTCTCTCTCTCTCTCACTCACAGACGTTGCTCTCTTCCATCTCTCCTCCCACTACACACAGTAAGCTGCCATAAGGTCAATTCACCATCGCTTTCATTCTCAAAAGTTGTTCAGCTCTCAGAGGAGTGTGAATATAAACTGAAGTGCTGTGAGAGCTCAGAAACTGTGACTAAGGTGTTGAATCACAGTCCTGTTGGTGGGAATTATTCAATGGCTTTTCTTCCTGCAAGTTGCTGCTCATTGTTGCTGTCAACTACTGTAACTGTTGTACGGTAGTCAAGTGGTAAAGATGTCACATGGTACAAGGGAAAGCTGTTAGAACTTCAGCATCCATTTACAAGTTGTAATGACAAGTTTTATATGTGAACATTCGTGATGTAAGTATAGGCATATGGTGGTGTGAATGCCACTTATTTTTTTTTAGACCACTGATTTTCACTGACCTGCTCTTTGTATACTTGGTAATCATTTAAAGCTTTTAAAATTTATTTTGATGGTCTTTTGTAAGCATTTGCCATAAGTTTCATTGCAACATACCAATTAATTGTCCTTAGAGTATTGTCGGACTGTCTGCTTCATATCTACTAACAATGCCCCACCAGTACATTTTGTTCTTACTATAAGAAACATTCCACCCCCCCCCCCCCCCTTCTACAAGCAATTTTTGTTGTTGTTGTTGTTGTTGTTTTTAAAAGATGTCTAATAGATGTCTAATACACTTGGCTAAAACAAGGCTAAATTTGGGGTGTCAGTGAAAATCTAAGACATGTCTAAGTATACGCTAAATAAACCATGTGAATAGTCGTCAAATAAACAGAAATGAATGACTACACGTCTAATCTGTCTGTTTGACGACTAGTCTAGTTTTAGGCTATTCTTGGATGTCTATTAGATTTTCACTGACAACCCAAGTTTAGCCTTGTTTTAGCCAAGCTGTCTAGATGTCTATTAGATGTCTAATAAACACTTTTTTTTTTTTTTTTTTTTGCTGGGCCTTACCTTACAGTCAACCAATCCCCTAATGAGAAGCAGTTGTCATATAGTTGCAATGTAAATATGTGATATTAAATATGTAGTACCATAAATTTAGTTTACACTAAACCTGTCCGTCTCTACCTATTCTTTTTACCCTTTTAATTGTTTGAAATCCTTTTGCTTGTCATTAAATTGTTTTTAAAGCACCAAACCCTCCCTAGATCAGAGTCATATTTAAATTTTTTCTGTCACAAAAAAAAAGTGCTCTTGGAGTTTTGTATGATTTTAGTTGAACCGCTGATGTCATATGAAATGTTTTGACAATAATTTGGGCTCTTTTTCTGGGCTTTGAACGTCTCTGGACCATTGCTGTCTATGGAGGATGAGGGAGCTCTCAGATTTCATCAAAATATCCTAATTTGAGTTTCAAAGTTGAACAAAGGTCTTAGGGGATTGGAACAACATGACAGTGAGAAATTGATAATAGAATTTTAATATTTGGTTGAACTAACAATATGGGGATGGGCGACATGGTGACTCAGTGGTTAGCACAATCACCTCACAGCAAGAAGGTTACTGTTTCGAGTCCCGGCTAGGTCAGCTGGCATTTCTGTGTGGAGTTTGCATGTTCTCCCTGTGCTTATGTGGGTTTCCTCTGAATGCTCTGGTTTTCCCCCACAGTCCAAAGACATGCGGTACAGGTGAATTGAATGACAATGTTTTGGGCTCTTTTTCTGGACTTTGAACATCTCAGGACAGTTGCTGCCTGGAGTATGAGGGAGCTCTCAGATTTCATCTAAAACAGCCTAATATGTGTTCCAAAGACGACCAAAGGTCTCAGGGTATTGGAACAACCTGAGAATGAGAAATTATTAATAGTTTTATAATATTTGGCTAAACTAACAACATGAGGGCGAGAAATTAATAGCAGTATTGTATTATTTGGCTTAACCAATAACATGAGGGTGAGAAATTAATAACAGTATTGTATTATTTGGCTAAATTAATGACATGAGGGTGAGAAATTAATAACAGTATTGTATTATTTGCCTAAATTAATGACATGAGGGTGAGAAATTAATAACAGTATTGTATTATTTGGCTAAATTAATGACATGAGGGTGAGAAATTAATAACAGTGTTGTAATATTTGGCTAAACTAACGACACGAGGGTAAGAAATTAAAAACAGAAGTTTCCTTTTTGGTTGAACTAACCATTTAATCCTTTAATATTTAATAGAACAGAACTCTGTCTGTATAAGAAAACACACACACAGTGCTAAACTAAGTTAAACTTGTCACAGTATCTTTTTATAAAATGCTAATATTGGTCTCATTTGTGCATCGCTTTGAAAAAATAATCTAATGTAATAATCTATGTAAGTGGTACTTGTAAATACAACTGCAAAATAGAGCCAAGTTATTTCTAAATTAAATTCTTAATTATTTCAAAGGTCCTTGTCAACGCTGTTTTTCTAACAAATAAAAAGCATTCATCAGTAATAACACTGCTGTCTTTTAAGCAGTTAAACCTTCAGCTTTCCTATATAAAGTAGAGATGCTTCACAGACAACTTAAATGTCTAATCTCCTTCATCTACAGTATCTTAAATGTTTATTAGTATCTCAAGCCTCTGTTACTAGCTATAAAATGTTGTTTTTTTATAATTAGCAATGGAGCCATGGGATATCAAGAATACAGAATGACAATATTTCAGTCGTCCATCATCAATTATTCCATATTTAGAATAATTAGATTTTGTTTATTAAAACAATAGTGGAATCGTATCATGCTGAGATTCCAGCACATTCCACTTATAAATGCTCCTCTAATTGCTTGTTTAACCTCTCAAGCAAGTCCCCATGTGAAGTACACACTCAGTCTTACTCAGAAATTTGGATCAGGTTGATTTAGAGTGGTTGGCAATGCAGTCTCGCGTCAAATACTGTATGCTGTTTCTCAATAATCCGGGCGAACATGTTCACCGTAACTGCAGAGTTTTCAGCGCCAACGTACAACATGGCCAAGAATGTCAGCCATATTTTGATTGCAGGGATCAATTCCTTTAAAGTGGAGAGCAGCAATCAATTTTCCTTCTTTTCCAGAACAGTTCCAAAAAATTGAAAGACGTTCAGCCATCCAAACTTCAATTTCATGGGCTGCTACACTGGTCAGGCAGTTTTTTTTTTTCCTGCAGACCCTTTTTTCTCAGTCTTTTCATTCTTCAGCTGAGTTCACCACGGTCCCATTATTATTCTGTTATGTTTCATTTGATTTTTGTCATCTGAGGACTCACAGACACTTTAGAAATACAAAAGCTTAAATGTGCCCAGCACCGCAAATATGTGTCACTTATCAGGCTTAGTCCGTTTCACCACTGAGCATATCAATTTAGACAGAGTGGAATTTCATTCTATTACAGCTATAAACAAATTTTGTAGAATCACTGAGGCTTAAAACCAGAATATTAAGTCACTCAAGTTAAAAAGCTCACAAAAACCTCATCTTGCAATCACTCACAAGAGAAAAACATGGTTATGAAACAAAACAAATATTATAATAAAACAAGGATATTGTTTACTGAAATTGTATATACAAGTATGAGTATATTGTATTTGTTACTCTACAAGAAATATCCATACATTAGCAGTTTTGAATATTTTGTCATTCATGTTTTTATTTTTCTCCATTTATTTATGCTTTTGAACTGCATAGGAACCTTGATCATTCCTCTAATAACTTTTTACCCTTTAGTAAAACATATTAATAGTTTAAATTAATTAAAATCATATTCTCTGGGAGAGGAGACCTAAGAAAGAGGGCAAATTCTTCAGCAGGATAGTACTCCTTCTCATACTTCAGCCTCTACAAGCAAAGAAAGTCAAGGTTCTCTAGGATTGGCCAGCCCAGTCACCATGTTTGGGGTAAAATGAAGGAGGAGGCATTGAAGATGAATCCAAAGAATCTTGATGAACTCTGGTAGTCTTGCAAAAACACTTTCTTTGGCACTCCAGATGACTTCATTAATAAGTAGTTTGAGTCATTGCAGAGATGTATGAATAGCACCATGAATTTATATTCTATATTGTACATTATTTCTGTCAGGTAACAAGACCTTACTGTCCTAATTAAATAATTAAAAACCAAGGTATGATCATATTTCATTTTGGTAAACTAAGCATAATCTAGAGGCATTTGCCTTTCATGTAAGCCACTTCTGATATCAAATGATCTACTAGAGGTCAAGGTATTATTTGTTGTTCCTAAAACTTGGACAGGCAACTTGGATAGGCGATATTAGGGAATAAAAGCCTTGTAATAAATGGCCAGTACATTTTCTGTTATTTTGCTGACTCATTTCTCTATATATTATTTTGTATACATTATATTATTTCAAACTACTAAAATATCAATAAAAGTCACTTTGTTAAACAGGAGAGTTGAATTTTCAACATCAAAAGTCGACAGAGCGGAGATCAAGCTTACATAATGCAATTCACAACCGTAAATCAACAGAAAACACAGATTTTTTTAGATGTAGAGTGGAATTTTTAACATTTAAAGTTAACAGAGGAGAGATCAAACTTTCATAATGCCATTCACAACCATAAATAAACGGAAAACACAGATTGTTCACAGACAGATTTTTCACAGACTATGGGTATAAGATTGGCAGTATATGTATGCTCTAAAAATTTAATAAAAAACTCACCAATTAAAATTAACCATGTTTAGGCTACTCATACTCTAAATAACTGACAATATCAACATAAATTATAATATAAGTTTATATGACTCAATATGCTTACAGTACTCAAACAATTTGGTTTCAAAACTTAAACAGTTTGCTGCAATGTTTCCTTAAATAGTAAGAGTTAACTTTCTGTAACCTATGTGGTTTTACAGTGTAGCAAAAACACAGCACACCATGTGAATGTGCTTTTTGTGTGTGTTTGTTTTTAGTCGTAAAATCAATTATTATTTTCAGCACAATGATTGCTTCATCAAATTTTCTGATCTGATCTAAAATGATGCATTTGCTATAATAAGACTATATACCCTCTCACTTGCCAAGCTCTGAATATTGATTTCATTATAGCATTTTGAAACATGCCATTTATTTACTTGCACATTCTAGATGGACTGTTGTAATTATCAACATATTTCCAATGCAGTTGCATGTCTAATCACAATCATTTCCAAGGGCGCACACAAAAGATTGGGCAAAAAAATGCCCATTAAACTACATGAAATCCTGACCTCTTTTAAGAGTCATTATAAATGAGTACTCAAAGCTGAAGAGGGGAAATGAGGCCAGCTGTATCTCATGAGAAGAAGAGGAAAGGGGGATTTAAAAGCTGCCAGTGGAGTTATTGCATCATGTCTGTGTTTAGCGCGGCCTTGTGGGGGCTCTGCTCTTATCCCCCATCTTTAAGAAGGCAATCAGGGGTGTAATCCTGCAGGTATTGGGAGAATCCAGCGAAACAGACCAGGCACTGATCTGATTTAAGTGTCATCAGGAAGCTGTCAGTTAAGATGAGCCTGAAAGTGTCTGCTGAGGTTAAGAATTACAGTACCTTCTCGAGGAAACTCAATTTGTAAAGGAGGGAAAAAAATCAGATGTCTCTGAAGAAAGATAATCACCCTTTTAGATGCCATCAAAACTCACTTACTGTCTCTTTTAACTCAAGGAACGGTTTGAGGAACACCTAAAAATAAAGGTCCTTTATTGGCGTTGATGGCTCTTTGAAGAAAACCTTTAACATCCATTGAATCTTTTAATTGCACAGAATGATCTTTCATTGTGGAAAAGGTGTTTTTTTTTTTTTTTTTTTTTTTTTTAAGATCAGAGGATTTCAAATGGGGTCCCAGGCATGTTATAGACGTCTGTGGACATTTTTGGAGAAAATGGAGATTTAAAAAATAATAATATATATATATATCATAATTAATTAAATTATGCTTTAACTTAAGTCTTTTTTTCAATCCAAATTTGGTCAAGTGTAGACCAAACCAATAGTTATACTGTTAATATACTCTGTAAAAAGTAATCACTCAATCTACTTTAAAAAATGCTTGTAAACTTAACAGATTTTGGCGAATTTGTTGACTTTACTTCAGGGGTGTTTAAACTCGGTCCTGGAGGCCCGGTGTCCTGCAGATTTTAGCTCCAACTTGCCTCAACACACCTGCAAGGATGTTTCTAGAAAGCCTAGTAAGAGCTTGATTAGCTAGCCCAGGTGTGTCTGATTGGGGTTGGAACTAAACTTCGCAGGCTTGGTCAGGCCTGCTTTAATTGATTTAACTGTGTTAGATGAACTTTAACGTGGATCCAGTCAGTGGATAAACTGCACTTTGGTCAGCAGGTGAAGTAAGATCTGCACATGCGCAGACGGAAAGGGCATTTACTGGCGTGGAGCCATTTGAATGCGCTGTAAGGCCCAACAGTCATTCATTCATTTTCTTCTTAGCTTAGTCCCTTTATCATTCAGGGGTCGCCACAGTAAAATGAACAGCCAACTTATCCAGCATATGTTTTACGCAGCGGATGCCCTTCCAGCTGCAGCCCATCACTGAGAAACACCCATACACACTTAATCAAACACATACACTACGGACAATTTAGCCTACCCAATTCAACTGTATGTCTTTGGACTATGGGGGGAAACCGGAGCTCTCACCCGGAGGAAACCCACTTGAACATGGAGAGAAGATGCAACTCCACAAAAAAAACCAAATGACCCGGCCAAGGCTTAAACCAGCACCCTTCTTGCTGTGAGGAGAACGTGCTAACCACTGCGTCACTGTGCAGCCAACCCAACAGTCAACTTTATCACATTAAATGAGTGTAGTTAACTCAAAATTGACTGGAAGATAATTCATCTCATTTAAAAAAAGATTTGTACTCAGTTTTGAAAGTAAAGAGTTAATTAAATACCTCATTACTTCAACTTAAATGTTCACAGTACTATTAGTTTTTTTTTTTAACTCAAATGGTCTGAGTTACCTTAACTTATTGGGTTTTACTGTGTGGGATTCAAACTGGCAATTTCACAATGCATGCATTTTATATACCCATTGATCATTGATAATGTTGGAATATCTGAGATCAGCATCATCTGAGAACAAGAATGAATTTTCCTACATCATTAAATAATACTTCATATAAAGTTGAGATGACTTATTTGACCAAAGTAAATGTGACTCAGTATCATTACTTTTCTACATTAGTAAATAGTACTAATGCAATAAAGTTATGATTACTTAATTGAATAAAGGCAACAAGTTCGCATAATTTTAATTAAGTAAACTCAACAAATTACTTTTTACAGTGTATTTTTAAAGTAAATTTTAATTAAAATGTTAAAACAATTATGTTTATCCAATATTTATCTGTATTGGAGCAAATTGCTTCAATATTTCCATATAATATTTATAATAATTATATATAATAACAAATAATATGACTAGATAATATTTAAATCGATAATATATTATCTACAACTCAAAACAAATTTAGAATTATAAAGAGTAAAAACAATATTGGGTAATATATTGGCAAACCCATGAGTTGGGTTAAAAAAATTTCATTTATATTTCTTTTTTTTTAAGTGATTGGAATTGATTATATTTGACCCAGTGAAGGGTTAAAGAAACATGACAGTGTGTAATATGTTTTCCAAATAATTTCTACTTTATTTTACAGTATAGGGAATCTCCTCATCCACCACCAGTGTGCAACATCCACCTGGATGACGCAACGGCAGCCATATTGCGCCAGACTGCACACCACACACCAGCTGATTGGTGGAGAGAAGACAGTGTGATGAAGCCAATTATGAAATGGGGTTGTTAGCAGGCCATGATGGACAGAGGCCAATGGACAAAAAAATTGTCCAGGATGCCAGGCTTAAACCTCTACTCTTTTTTTGAAGGACATCCTGGGATTTTTCACGACCACCGAGTCAGGACCTCAGTTTTACGTCTCATTCAAAAGAAGGCACTATCTGACCAGTGTAGAGTCCCCTTTACAATACTGGGGCGTTGGGACCCACACAGACCGCAGGTTGAGTGCCCCCTGCTGGCCTCACCAACACCACTTCCGGCAGCAACATAGCTTTCCCATGTTGTCTCCCATCCAGGTAAAGACCTGCTTAGCTTCAGTGGGCTACCATGTTGCAGAGAGCTAGCTGCCAGCTATATAATATACTGTAGAAATCCTCTCAAGATGGGGGTTCCTTGCATAAATCATTTTGAGGGAGTCTGTGGCATCTGATAGATTGAAAGCCCCTGCTTTAAATTATTAAATGTCCTTCACACTAAGATAAAAAGGTTATTTTTAAAAAAGTTCTTTAGGGAACCAAAAAGGTTTCTCGCTGTGAAAACACCAATTTTGGAACCTTTACTTTTAGGAATAAAAAAGCATCCAACATGAGAGAATATTCACCTGCGATCTGCCAAATATGGCACATTGTAAACTGTTTTGCAATTTTGTGATGCTTTATTGGTATTTCTGGCCTTATAAACTGTAATTTTCATTTATTTTCTATACTGAATGTTATTTGAAGACGATGTAAAAAAAAAAAGGCAATGGGCTAGTCATTAATCAAATTAGTCACACTAAGCGAAAGGCTTGATTGCAGACTCTTTATCTTGCAGATACTGAACAAAAACAGTGTCCTCTTTCTCTGGTGCACAAGACATATGCATTTTGTTTTCACATATCAAACAGAAAGTGGAAAAAGCTCAGATTGATTTAACATGGCCGGCAGAGATGTCATCCGAATGTTTTTCACTTATAATGAAATTACCCAGGGCCCTCTTCTTGGCTTGTGGCCTCCGTGCTGGTGGACGGCCAGACTTTATTAATCTGTCAGAACTCCGCATGCAACAATACAGCCTCAAGAATCTCTTCTGAGCCTCTGCTCTACGGGATGAAGCCCTTTCAATACGTCTTCCAGCGTTTCACAGGCTCACACCAATGAGTCACAAACCCCGCTCTGGCCAACAGCAACACCGCATGGCTCAGACTCTCATGCGCTGAGAGCTGGATTTCCACAAGCAATGCTTTCAACGTTGACACGATGTTTTAATCAATTCTGTGCATGTAAAATTGAATTTGAAAATGTTGTTGGAACGGAGGTGTTTTCAGACGAGGCTTGGTGTTTGTGTCCCACTTGCCAGGTTGAGTCATAAGTGTGTCAGGGCTCTTTGACCCCATCAATGGACCATTCACTTCAAACGGAGTTATACAAAAAATGAATGCTGCACTTTTAAAGCTAAATGAGTCGATTGAGTGTGTGTTTATCTGGCAATAGAGTTTTCTGCACTTTTGAGCTCTTGTGATCTTTGGAAAATCTGTTTTATTATAAACAGTGCAGGATCTGATTACAAATTACTTGACAGAAGTTGTAGTTAGTAACAAAGCCTGATTACACATTTTATGTAACCGGACTACTTTTTGATTACTTTTAAGATTATCTTAGATGTCACAAATACAAAGAGAAAGAAAATACATTGCATTCTTTGTTATTAACATGGTGTATAAAATAGCAGCAGGTAATTCCCAAACTGGAGGTTGTGAAAGAACTGCAGGGGGATGTAAGTTGATTAAAATATTAATTCAATCATATGAATCTTGGAAATCATAATAACCAATGACAAATCACACACACAAAGGGTGGTTAGCAAAATATATTTGCATCAAGGAGATAACCTAGATTCCAGAGACCCCCAAATAAGATCATTCTTGTGTGAAAGACCTAAAATCTAAAACATAAAAAGGATCTGAATATTTTCTTTTAGGATCCATTTTATTTTCTTAATTATCGTATTGTCTTAATTATTTGCATGTAAATTAATTTAGAATTAGCTGTAATCTTTTGTTTATTAAAAGCAAATTTAGGACAATTTATATATTTTAATATTTTGCAATTAAATTGATATTGTTTATATAAAATAGATATTTTGGTATTTTTTCCTTTTTTAAATGTAAATTGTTTATTATATTTTTAATTATATATTAATGTGTGTTTATTTTAATAAAATGATTATTTATTCATTATTTTCACATTGATTTAAGCTTTTCCACATTTCCTCAGAACTCCTGGACCCATTTGAAAAGCAGTGTTAGTACAATTTAAATCAATTAGCTTATCCAAAATTTATCCCATTAACGTTAGCCTATATTTTAAAAGGTGACATATTTACATTTTATGTTTATATTTACCGTAGTATAGAATTTTTGGCATCTGAAGACAAAATCTTTTACTAACTGTTGCTAACAATAAACATACAGTAGGTAAACAGCGTCTGAAAAAAAAAGTCAATTCCCCTCGATTACATGTGTTTTAAGGGATAGTTCACACAAAAATAAAAAATTGTGTCATCATTTACTCATCCTACATTAGTTTGAATTTCTTCTGTTGAACACAAAAAAAGATATTTAAAAAATTGTTGGAAACCTGTAACCATTGACTTCCATAGATAGTTTTCCCTACAATGGATGACAGTGGTTGCTGGTTTCCAACATTTGTGTGTGTGTGTATGTGTGTGTTCAACAGAATTCTGTTGAAATCTGTTGACAAAACAAAAATATTTGAAATTATTGAGAACATTTCCAGATGTTGTTTAAATTTCTTATTTTGTACATTTTAATCAAAAAAGTTACAGTTGTTTTTGAAAAAGCAATCACTTAATTGTACGATTAATTTGTCGTACAAATAAATGTACTTCTAGCAGCTACTGTCGATAATGCAACAAAACTAAGGCCTTGAGAGGAAAAATGGATTCAAATATTTCTTTAGTGACTCCAACACAAAGCTTTGTAAGTTTAATGACTGACTATATATAAAAATTAGGTTTCAAATTTGTAAACTCATAGAAAAAGGCGATGTTGCTATTGATGTATGAGATGGAAATAACAACCTCTGAACCACATATTTACACCATACATTATATATTTCAGACTAAATACAATCCAGCTAAAGATAGTAAACAGCATTAAAAGAGGACCTAACATGATCTGCACAGCAATTAAAAGCGTTATTACAAAATTAGAAGACACGAATATCAAACCTGTATGTGACCCACAAAGAGGAACAAGCTGGACTAAAAATTGTTCCACCCGCCTGGGAAAAGATTAAAGATATTTCTGTCTCATTAGTCAATAAACATTTGAAATATGAATTTAAACATCACAGTAACGCAGCAACATCTTAATATCATCCCTCTTTTATACTAGAAAGGGGTCGTCGGGATTCAGTCACGTTACAAACCTCCTCCTGCCGCCAAAAAAAAGTCCAATATGAACTAATGTGTTGCTACTGTATATGAAGTGCTCCCTCTACAGGTCAATAAAATCATCACAGTAAACAAGTGGGGGAAAAGTACCCCATTACAAGGGATATTTGGAATAAAAAGAATGGAATTTAGTACAATTATATAACATTATCAATTAATGTTGCTTATCGCTATTTACTAAAAAGCAGTTGCCAGCAACCAGTCGGCTATCAAATTGATTGTACAATTTAGTAAGCATTGGAATAAATACTAGTGCAAGACTTTAGGCAAAGTTTGGAGATATAGGCTTATAACACCTACTCACAGCTACAGATAACAGCATAACACATAAACTGGTTATAATGACTGAGATCTGTCCTCAGAACAAAAACAAAAGCATATACTGTATTTCAACATGAACCTTATTTAAAAAGAATGAAAAATGCAGTGGATCTGTAATGTCTCTGTACATCTTATATATATATATATATATATATATATATATATATATATATATATATATATATATATATATATATATATATATATATATATATATATATGTATATATATATATATATATATATATATATATATATATATATATATATATATATATATATATATATATATATATATATATATATATATATATATATATATATATATATATATATATATATATATATATATATATATATATATATATATATATATATATATATATATATATATATATATATATATATATATGTATATATATATATATATATATATGTATATATATATATATATATATATATATATATATGTATATATATATATATATATATATATATATATATATGTATATATATATATATATATATATATATATATATATATATATATATATATATATATATATATGTATATATATATATATATATATATATATATATATATATATATATATATATATATATATATATATATATATATATATATATATATATATATATATATATATATATATATATATATATATATATATATATATATATATATATATATATATATGTATATATATATATATATATATGTATATATATATATATATATATGTATATATATATATATATATATATATATATATATATATATATATATATATATATATATATATATATATATATATATATATATATATATATGTATATATGTGTGTGTGTGTGTGTGTTTGTTTGTGTGTAGAGGCACAGCTAAAAGTGATTTCTCCTCCTGTTCAGAGAAAGTCTCCTCTTCCTCTTTCTGTGGCTCTGCTCTTTTCTTTCTGGCCATGGGAAACCAGTCATCATGGCTCTCTCCAGCTCCTCGTAATCCTCAGTGTCTGAGTCCTCCTCCTCCTCCTCCTGGACAGGACAGCTCAGGTCTGGAAACACCTCCCTCAGTTTGGAGATAAAGAAGGACTGTAGACTGTGGCCGGCCTGAGCCACTTCTGAGTCCGGCTGGAGAGACAAACAGCATGGAGACGAGCTTTTACAGTTTGTTTACAGTTATCTGGCGTATGTTCATAAACTACATATTTATGTGCATTATACATGAAAATAATGTCCTGTAATCTTGAAGAAACTGAATATTTTAATCTTTTTTTTTTTGTTAAACAATAAATTTTAAATGTAATTCTGTTAAAATGTATACTATTATTATTCATTTCATAAATATTTTATAGAAATTATTTGGTAGCACTTTATTTTACAGTTATGTTTCACGTGTATACAATGTATAATATGCCCTTTTATAATCATTTCACAAACTGGATACTAACATACTATCCCTAAACCTACCCCTGGGCATAAAATGAACCTTAAAAAGTTACCTTATGTAACCCAGAGGTTAGAATTGTTCTAATTATTAGTATTGTTAGAATGGTTAGTACAAATGTTGTAAAAAGTTTTCTAAAAAGAACTACATTTAAAAAAAGGTTAATCTTTAGAAAAAATAATTAGATCATTAAAATTATATATATCGACAACAGTTCTGTCTGGTTCTTGAATCTGATAGTAGTGCTGATAGCAGCGCAATATTCTGCCAGTAACAGTACTCAAACTGCCTTTTCACCCTCCCCCCTTTGTATTACTCTGCCCACATACAGCAACAAGCAGGGAACACTTTACAGTTTGACAAATATTGCTGCTGTTGGACAACATAATGTACTTTTGAGACTTTTTAGTCGAGAATGTAGTTGTTTAGATTGCTACTATGCAGTTTATTTATAAGGATAGTGCCTATTTTAAAATATTTATAATTTCTAAAGAGACAGTGAGTCAATGGCCATTAGCCTGTCTTTAAGCAAAGACAGTTGACAATGTTTATCCACGAGATGGCGACAGAGATGAATAATAAGCCCTAAGAGAAAACAGCATAATTTAAAACTACAGCTGATCAAATCATTATTATACAGATAAATGACTTTCTAAGACGATCTTTCTTTTTTGTATGTTGTAGTGCCGAATTTATACCATAGTAATATTGTGATCTCCCGATTGCAACTGAAAAATACTGGGAAATCTCTGTCGATTGATGGCATTTCATGCCGTTTAGTCTTATAATCATAAAGTGTGCGCAAAATCACCTGTTTTGTCATCACTGTAGGCATTACGCTAAAGTATCATTTAAACACTTGCTCTAAAGTGACGTTGGTGAATAAGCAACAGTTTCTGCTGTTCTGACCAGCTGCAGATGTAAAGGAATGGCGGAAGAAAGCAGTTCCTCTTACAAACTCTTAGTAATTTCTCTTCTTAGTAGAAAGTAGTTCCTCTTACACACGATTATGTCGCCAAACTGTTGTATAAACACAATAAAACACTCGTAGCAGTAACCAATAGCAAGATTTTGGGGAGTTTCCACTGAAGGCTGAGCTTGTTAGGTGTCAATATAGGAGTTTCTAATTCATCAGAGAAGGTGCTTACTGCAGAGCCACTTGGGTGGAGCTCACTTTGGAGCTCAGTGGGGGGGAGCTTGAGCTCCAGCTCCTTCTCCTATATGCTGTTTTAATGCATATGTCTACCCTGCCCCTAACCCCATCCCCCAGTGACATCACTTTTAGAAAAAGTGCAGCAAGGAGGAGCTGGAGCTCAAGTTCTCCTTTGCTTGAGCTCGGGTCTGCCCATGTGGCTCTGCAGTGAGTTCAACTTGATTGATTCGTTCATTTTCTTTTCGGCTTAGTACCTTTATTAATCAGTGGTCGCCACAGCGGAATGAACCGCCAACTTATCCAGCATATGTTTTACACAGCAGACGCCCTTCCAGCTGCAACCCATCACTGGGAAACACCCATACACACTCATTCACACACATACACTACAGAAAATTTAGCCTACCCAATTCAACTGTGCCATGTAACGCGTGTTTTGGGAAACTGGAGCACCCGGAGAAAACCCATGCGAACCCGGAGAACATGCAAACTCAACACAGAAATGCCAACTGATCCAGCCAAGGCTCCAACCAGCGACCTTCTTGCTGTGAGACGAACGTGCTACCCACTGCGTCACCGTGCAGCCCCCACTTGATTCATCATCTGATTATTTGAATGCAAGATTTTTGGGAGACATTCAGTGTGTGTTGCATTCTTTAAAAGTCCACCGAGAAACAAAACTTACTCCAAAGCTTAACATGTGCTTTATTTCTATACTTACACTAAGTGACACTAGTAGTGCAGAATCTACTGTACATATCTCATCTTAACAAAATAATGCTGGATTTTCTGTGGAAGGAAATGAAGCACGTGTAATGTGTGACCAGTTTACTGTCAATGCGCGGACTTCACCTCAATCACATGTACCACACAGAGATTTAACAATTTTGCTAAAACATCCAGTGAGTAATCTAGAGAGTAATTTAATGCTGCTGGCACATGGATCTGATGGGGGTTATTGAATGACCCCCAATCATGCCCTCATTTTATGCCCCTATTTTTTAACCAGTGCTGCTAAAAACCACATATTTTTGATACTGTAAGCTATAGAGATGCGTGGATCAGCTAAAATGACACCCGAATCCGTGGCCTTATACTAATCATTCACCCACTACCCGCCCGCACATATAATTTTATCTGAAATATATATCCACACTCGACCCGCACCTAATCGTCACTTTAATAATATTAATTCTTTGTTTTAGGCATGATGATAGGTCACCATGGATATTAACAGCAGATTCAGTGAGCTTTAATCTGCTCATCTCTGATAGTAAAATAATACGTTAATCGTAAACATTTTTAAATCAATATTTATTTATAAAAATAAAAGTTCGTCTTTGGACAACATTTTGTTCATTTTCAAATACAGAAAGTAAAAATAAGACATTTTAGCTTTTACAGATACAGGAACAAGATAACGAAAAGGGTGCCACTTCTGCCTAAACGGCAGCTATGTTGTGTTCACTTGGCCTTTTTTCTTTGCATTGTGCAAAAACAGAATAGCATCTGTGCCTAAATTCGGGCGATTCCGCCTCGCACCGAAAACACAGCCAGCTACACTGAATGAGCATTTGCCTTCTCTGCCTGTTGTAGGAATGAACAAGATTCTCCTCGCAAAGCGCTGCAGTCGTGTGAATAAGCGATTATGTTTCTCCCAGAGTGATAGCAGATTTTCCTCTGATACCTGAAAGTTTGAACAGTACTCTTGCACTTCATTATTTTTTTCATCTTACCATTCTGCAAAGCCCACTCTCTGCTTTTTCTGATTATCCGCAGCGCTCACAGATATAACCGCCATCGCTAGTAAGCTAATGTACAAAAAATTCAATTCAATTCATGTTTATTTATATAGCGCTTTTCACAATGTAGATTGTGTCAAAGCAGATAAACATAGTTCTAGTAAAGTCCAGTTTTTAGAGTTTAAGTTCAGTTTAGTTTCAAACACTGTAGAGCAAATCAAACGAAGCGCAGCTCCACAATTCCTGATCCAAGGGAGCCAGTGAGGAGGAAAAAATATTTCACCAATTGACGAAGTGAAGGGGTAGATAGATTTGTGAAGCAAGTAGCTGCTTACACATTCTTGTGATTTGATTGACATTATTGACATGATTGACCACACAAAAACCCAAACTGAGTGTGCCTCACACAGGCGAGTGGGCTTTACAAACCACCAGTAGAAAATGCATTTTTCATCTCTCTGATACCATAACTAAGACTGCACCAGCTTTTGAACATTTGCACCAGACACGTTTTTACCAAAAAATTACTATGCATTTATAGTGTGCTTTAGACAGATGAGTGGGCTTGACAAACCACCTGTTGAAAACACTCTCCACTCATCCTAAAAAAACAAATATTATAAAAAAAACCTCCCTAACTCCAGCATTTAATTCTCTGAGCACTAACAGATACTTAGCATAATTAGCGCTGTGTGTACTGCCTCTTTGTGTCACTTTGGACAAAAGCTTCTGCCAAATGACTAAATGTAAATGATTATATGAGCAAGCTCCTCCTGAACCTCCGCCCAGAACTTCATTTATTATACAATGCAAATACATGAAATGAACAGAAATGGGAGCTGTTTTTTTTTAGCTTAATCTATTAAAAATTAAATTTCAGCTAAATTAAACGGGATATTAAAAAAGTAATGCATAATCATTACATCAGCACGCGGTCTGAATGTGAATCAGCTTCGAAATTAAATATTCACCGCTAATGGCTCGGAGGAAATAGATTAAGAAAATAATGCATTTCACTCACGTAGTTAAACTTGGCACAGTTTTTGAACATGAGCAGGACGTCAGCCACAAACTCTTGTGGGGAACAATAGTGTGTGTGGCTGTTGCTGCCAAGCCTGTTTCGAATGACAGACAAATCCATTGGCTTCTTGATGATCTGATAATAATGACGGGCCTATAAATAGATACAAAATAAACAGGCAGTTAGATGTAAAGTATCACCCACAAACCTAACCTCAGAAAATTCATTTTAGAATTACCAGAGGGCTGACAGGCTCATGGAACGGAGCGCTGAGGATGTTGCTGAGAATCAGCAATGTCAACTTCTCGCATTTCTGTGATCAAACAGACAAGTCATCTATTGTTAGACAGTCTGCGAATCTCCAGAGGGAGGAATTTTTTTTTTTTTTTGGATGTAGATATCCTAGTTCCCTGAGGTCACAGGATTAATCAAAGCTAGACCAGATGAGATGCGGCATCCCCTTCACTTACCCTCTGGTCACACGCCGACAGCCCATATGGCATCATGCCTGTGGACATCTGGACATTCTCACAGTCATATTCCACCTCTGGCTGCTCCACATCCCGGCAGAGGGTGCAAATCCAGTCGCCTCTGAGGAACACCAAGATGATAGAGGTTAGTTTCGGTGCGAAAACACACAGGGGCATATGTGAATAAAAAGAGTGAGTGACTTACACGGGGAAACTATGAAGCGGTGGGACATGACATGATAAGTGGAAGACCTTCGGGCAACGGTCACAGCAAAGAAGATCTCCTCCGATTAGACAGACTGCACAGAAATCCTCGTTCTCAATCTCCGGACTTTCTTCTGAAGGCTGATGTTCAACAACAGGTTCTGGTACATTCTCAAACCCAGAAGATTGTGGAGAAACTGGTTGCTCCGTTTCCCATTCACACTCTGGTTCAAGATTCAGATTCACTTCGGCTGTGGAATCTGGATCTGATTCCATTTCCTGTTCGGAGAGCACCGATTCAGGAAGCTGTTCTGAAATCACATCCGATTCAGATTCGACTTGCAGTTCAGATTCCTGAGGGAGCTCTGATTCCACATCTGCTTCTCTTGTAGATTCTGTTTGGAAATCAGAGCCTGGCGCTGATATGAGATCAGATGGGGAGTCATCCGAGTGTATCTCCTCAGCGTCAGGTTGTAAGACAGCATCTTTGGAAACAGATAGCGCATCAGACTCTTGGTTTATATTGCAAAATTCTTGCACAGGAGGCTGAGAGTCCTCAAGGGAGCCAGATGATTCACAGCTATGCAGATGTTGCGGTGATAGCTGCGTTTCTGTGGGCGACATATTGTCCTCTGCCTGAACTGACTCCTTATCCAAAGTTCCCTTGACGGACATTAAAAAGATTATTATGTGATGTAAAACTTTCTAGAGAAGCATTTCATCAATGTTAAAGTGATACCTGAGAAGCGGCCTCTCTTTCTAGCACCTTCAAGACAGTTTCTTCAGGTTTAAGGCCAGATTGAGAAGATGGATCTGTGCTCTGATGGTTCTGTGGTGGATGTCGTGATACGAGGATCTTGAGTCGCTGAAGACACACAACAGGAACTTTGGAACCATCGGAGGATTCTTTGTCACTGTGGAAAACAACAACAGAAAAAAAAATTAACTACTGAGACAAGGGAGCCAAAAAACAAACTTGATTGTGGGCCAAAGGTCCCACAAATTTATCCACAAATAAATCAAGCTGTATTACAAAGTTTCCATGAATTTTTTCCTTGTTTATTTAAAAATAAATATAAAACATTCCTTTAAGCAAAATAACTTATCCATTATATATATTTTTTATTGGACCTATTTTAATGAAAACATAAGTATTCCATTTATAACATTGAATTTAATGCCGAATACACTAGTCAAGCTGCACCTGCCTTTATTTACAACATTGAAACATTTAATTCAAGTTTTTTTAGCAGCCTAAAAATAAAGCATTAAACCATTAACTTCAACCCTTCCCACAATTCTCCCTCTCTTCTCAAAGGTTACAATGGGACAACTTTGGCCAGCGGGCCCTAGTTTGGGCATCTCTGCTCTAAGACGTTGCACAAAAAAAAAACACAACTTATCACATACTGTAAATAAATGCTGTGTGTTTCAGGGTAAAGTGGAGAGCTGTATTCTTTTATGATCTGGTGTCTTAGTGTGGCTCAGTTTCAGTCAATTATATCCTTCCATATTTGTAATGAGAAGCGTTTATAAATAAACTGTTGCCAACAGATGAGATTCTCTAGGGGCTCACTGTGGTTTTCCATCAGAATAACTGCTTAGTATTAGATATTAGATACAGCCATAAATGCTGGTACCGCACGCTTAGAGTTGCACTTTAAAATGTTATTATAATTTTCTTAAATTGGCTGCTGTGTTTAGGATTTGATTAAGTAAATGGCTGTCTTTATGAATTGGTGTTTAAATCACTGGTTAACCCTACCCATTTAAAATGCAGATTCATTCACATGCAGTGTTTTTTGCAGATATATAGCAGTACTGTTTTTGTTCATGCTTCATAGGGCAACCAAATGTGAGCGTGCACACCAACATGCTAAACACCAGGCATAATGTTGTATTTTAAAAAGGCCTCTGATTATTATTATTATTATTATTATTATTATTATTATTATTATTATTATTATTTATATTATTTTTTTTCAACCAATGGGATTGCAGCTACTGTTCACATGCTTTGAATTGTTAAAGTTACATTTAAACATGACTTGGTGGCACTCAATGACAAAATGTTTAAAAGAATATTGAATGATAAAACAGTGGGTGTGGCTTCTACTGAGAGCTGATTGGACATAGTAAAGTAGGTATTCATTTTCTTTTCAGCTTAGTCCCTTTACTAATTTGAGGGTGCCACAGCGGAATGAACCGCCAACTTATCCAGCACATTTTTACGCAGCGGATGCCCTTCCAGCCGCAACCCATCTCTGGGAAACCTACACACACACTCATTAACACACATACAGTACGGACAATTTCGCCTACCCAATTCACCTGTTCCACATGTTTTTGTACTGTGGGGGAAACCAGAGCACCCGGACGAAACCCACGCAAATGCAGGGAGAACATGCAAACTCCACACAGAAACGCTAACTGACCCAGCCGAGGCTCGACCATGCGACCTTCTTGGTGTGAGGCAACAGCACTACCTACTGCGTCACCCTTATTATTATTATTATTTTTTTTATAATAATTATTATTATTATATAATAAAACAAGAGTTTTTCCCTTTCTTTCTTTTTAATTGACTACAATTGGATTTATTTTCTGCAAATATATGTATGAATCCATTTAAAACAATCGAACAATTGTACCTGGTGTGCGGATCGTCTCTAGAATTTCTGTGCTTCTTTCTAGTCTTCAGCCTTTTGTTTTCATAGGCATATGCATACACATTTTCTGAAACCAGAAACAAAAACATGTTATTTAAAATAGCTACAGTTACATTCAGAATAGATTTTAAAGTATTATTACTTGTCTATAAATCACTAAAAGGCCTAGGACCTCAATAAATTACAGATATGCTCACTGAATACAAACTTAACAGATCACTCAGATCTTAAGGACCAAATAAATTAGAAATTTCAAGAATTCATTCAAAGCTGGGTGAATCAGCCTTTAGCTATTAGATGTTATCTAATCACCCCTGCCACTGGAATCAGCTTCCAGAAATGATCAGATGTGCTCCAACATTAGGTAAATTCAAATCAAGACTGAAACACTTCTGTTTAGCTGTGCCTTTACTGAATGAGCACTGTGCTACAGATTACACTATTATTTCTTTCCTTTCTTTTTTTATTCTTTTATAACCTGTTTTAACACATTCAGTTTATCTGTTTTTAATTACTTTTATTATTTGTTTTCTTATTTTCTTATACTTGTTTCTTTTATTCCTGTTTTTGTAAAGCACTTTGAATTACCACTGTGTATGAAATCTGCTATAAAAAAACATGCCTTGCCTTGATAGATTAAGCTACTAGAACAGGGGTGTCAAGCTCAGTTCCTGGAGGAAAGCACAGCCCTGCACAGTTTAGTTTTGACCTTTCTTCAACACTTCAGCTGTGGTCACACTGCACTTTTCACCCCATTCATACACCTGTGAATGCGGCAGACTTCAGTCTTACAGAGAAGTTTTGCAGTTCACTTTGAAGCTAGCAAAGTTCAAGCTTGGTGAACTCTGACCTGTGAACAGTACATGACTGCATGTGACCAATCCAAAAAAATAAATTTTACAACATTGATCAATCACTCACCTTTTTTAATGTCTAATCATCTTGTTTAATCTCGCCCCCTTTCGCAGTGCCGTACGACAGAATTTCACATGCTGAAAGTCTAGTGTGACCTCTGCATTACCTGTAAGTGGAACTAATCTGTGCTGGGCTGCGGCCCTCTAGGAACTAAGTTTGACACCTGAGTGTATGTACATACATTGTATGTACATTGAAAGATAAACATGACAGACTTTCTTTATCACCTGGTTCGGATTTGTAGGTGGTCAGTGAAGATGCGACGTGACTGCTTGGGTACATCTCTGAAGCATGGAGCTGTGCACAGGTCTGCTGAGATACAGTTGAGAGAACAGCAACATCAAGGTTTTGAAACACTGCCTCTTTATTGACAATTAATGAATCCAGTGACGTGACAACAGCAGCATGCAGACTAAATCAGAGAATATGAACGCAGGTGAACTTGTTTAGCTGAACACAATCAGTTCTGTGGGCTGCTGCATCTCATTTGTTCTTAGAAAGAGGTTAAAGGAACTGTTTCCTAGACAACAGTTATCTCTCTTTTGATGTACATCTTCCGATTTGTGCACTTAAAAGGAAAGTCAGAGAGCTGTAAACACTGAACTGGTGTTTCACAGTTGTGACAGAGGCTGGGGGGTTTGAAATGGACTTGAAAAGGAATCATGATGAAAAGCGCTTCAGGTCAAGAGCATTTCATCAATGTCAATTACCATGAATATTAATGTAGTGAATTATTCACATCAATGCACTATTCATACTTTCTTAAAAGTATGGTTTACCAAAAAGGTTCACAGGCATCCTTGTTGCCATGACTACTGGTGGTTTAAACCTTCTAATAGGCCCTATATAATCCACAAGGGTTATTATAGTTAACCACATAAGCACACACACATGCACACTTGAACAGCTTTCTTTATGGGGACTTCCCATAAAAGTAACATTGTACAGGTTTTTATACTGTACAAATTGTATATTCTATCACACTACCCACCCTATTTTCAAAATACTTCATCCTGTGTGATTTTTTAACCCGTTTTCATCATGGGGCCAAAAAATGTCCCTTCAAATGTCCCTTAATTATTGTGATATCCGGATTGCAACAGAGAAATAATGGGAAATGCCTGTAGACTGTTGGCTTTTCATGTTTTCACTCATGTTCTTATAATCTTAAAATGTGAGCAAAATGTTGTCATCACTTTAGATATTGCGCTAGAGAATCATTCAAATACTAGCCCTAAAGTGGCGTTGGTGAATTAGTAATGGCTTCTGCTGTTCTGAAGTCAGCTGCAGATGTGCATGAATGGCAGAAGAAAGTAGTTCCTCATACAAAATGATTTTTAGACTCTCCGTGTTTGATTTACTTTTTATACACACGATTATGCCATCAAACTGTTGTATAAACTTCAATATCACACTTGTAGCAATGCAATATGGCAGTATAATGGCAGTAAGAGTATAATGGTAGTTGGAGGTGTCCATTGGCACGAGGCCTGATATTGCTCATATATATATATATATATATATATATATATATATATATATATATATATATATATATATATATATATATATATATATATATATATACCTAAGTAAAATTTAAATTTAATTCAATAATTTCAATAATGAATTTGAAAACAGTAAATATACCATTTTTTAAAATCATATTAATTATGAAAATATATATATTTTAGAAACCGAATAAGTTAAACAACTATGCAAAATTCTACTGCTATCCATAACATTTAACATTTTTTACTTTAATACATGGAAATTAAGAGTGTGCACAGATTAAAATTGCAAAGCTTAAATAATTAAGAAATATCCATTTAAGTTTATCTGGCCTCATTTGAGAACATTTTCAAAACATCTCTGACCTCTCTTGGAAGTTTCCTAGGTTAAGAACTACTTAAAATCTTATTATTATTTTCTTAAATTGGCTGATTTGTTCAGGATTTGTTCAAGTAAATGGCTGTCTTTATGAATTGGTGTTTAAATCACTGGTTAACCCGACCCGTTTAAATGCAGATTCATTTACATGCACTGCTCAGTGCAGACACACAGGAGTCCTGTTTTCATTCATGCTTCACAGGGCACCAATGTGAGCGTGCACACCAACATACAAAACACCAGGCATAATAGTAATAAATAAAAAAAAGCCTTTGATTATTATTATTATTTATATTATTTATTTATTTACTTATTTTTGATTTAAGGTGTACATGGAAAACCTCTCAAAACATCTCCATCCTCTCTTGGAGGGTTAAGAACTACTCCCTAATAGGCCTACAATCTAAAAAACAAAGTCTATTATTGCCATTAATTTTAGGACTTAGGATATTTCCATTCCACAAAAGCTTCTTAACACTGAAGAAAAAAAAAACATTGTTCAAGTTATTTGAAGAACTCTGATCTAAAATCACTCCTTGAAGAAACATGATATCATTACAAAAACCACCATGTATATTTAACAGTGCGCACTTGTCTCATCACGCTCTGGAAAAAGAAAATATTCACCTGCTGCGTTGTACATCCCTGGTCCCCAGTCGCTGTTGCCAGGCCGTGAGCATCCTTGATCGACCTGTCTTTACAGAGCCTTTTACGAGGTCCTCTGGGTGCATCCGCACTGCTTTGAGACCTGCTCGCCCTCTTCAAACCTGGACAACTCCGACCATCGCCTACCTGGCCCTGAACCAGCGCGAACATCTCCAGCTCTGAGGATCTCTACGCAAGAGAGCCAAACTCTCATTAGGCTAAAAGTAAATCTGACAGCACATGCGGCAAACCACAGCCATAGCAACAGTGACAACAGAGGTGACGAACAACAACCTTGAGCAATGTGACAACGCTGCTTTGCAGCACAAGGACCAACAATCGCGACAATCTATCAACACGATAACTCTCCTGATGATAATATACCACTTAGTTACAGCGCCAATTATCATATGTAAATCCCACTTCTGGGGCCACGGAAGGCTTCTTTGAATAAGCGGCATTAACACATCAGAGATTAGACTTTCTCTTCTCTTGTCATGATTTCAGTAATGCGAGAAGTTGGAGAAAAGCCCAAGCGACTGCATCCTTCGCTGGCACGACAAATGTCAGAGTCTGAAGCGGCGGCCCGATGAATGTGCGCTCCACGAAGGGCCCTCCTCCGACTGTCTTCTCTGCCGCATAATTACCTCAGGATTAAAAAAACACTCACCTACTAGAAGCCCAGGAGGAGAGGTGTAATGAATCGAGCGTCTTGCAAGCATGTGTGGGTGCAGAGTGAAGGTAGGAGGTCTTGGAGACTTCAGAAGTAATCGTGTGGGCTTTATACAGCGAGCAGAAGAAAAATGCAACAGCCGCTCCTTCAATTCCCAGAGCTTCTCATTAATGCCAGGTTAAGTAAATATGCGGTTGCACCCAAGCGCTGTTTTTTTATTTATTTTCACTCCCTTTAATCATGTCATAGTTTTGGGCTAAAGATGATACATAATAAAAAAATATTACACTAATTTGCCTCTGGAGTGCCAGATCTTAAGGGGGAAACTTGATTTTGATGGGTGTTTGTCTTAGGAAAATGCATCAAATTACTGACATCAAGAGCTCTAATAATAACTTCTATTGCCTGATTTGGTTGTCGTCCGGTGCAGCTTGAGAAGCAGTTGCGGAGCTGTTTGTGTGTTAGTGTGTTTTTAATTGTTTGCGAGCCCACACCGCAGGTTTCCTCACTTATTACTCACCATATGCTAGCAGAGGTGCTGTCAGCAGCTGTCATCATGAAAGCAGATTACAGCCACGTAAATAGAAATGATGCTGATGGGAATCATTCTATTTCCTCTTTCTACATTAATATTGAGAGATAATATTGTGATGTTGAACTTTGCCGTTCTCAGGGTGTCATCCACCACAAATATACTTATGGTAAAGCAAAATATGAGCTGTCTTTAATGGAAAATACCGCACAAACTGCAGTGAATCATGTGAAATTCTGAGCCGTGTCCATGAGGCATGACGTTATTTATGACCTTAACGGGTATTTTAACCAAATAATACTTAAGTGTATTGCTTTACTGTATAAACAAATTCAGAGTAAATTAATATTTGAATTTTGGGAGTTATTATAACTGGTCAAGTATTTCTCTTTTTTTTTTTTTTTTTTTGCTGCTCATTCATTCATTTTCTTTTCGGCTTAGTCTCTTTATTAATCTGAGATCGCTACAGCCAATTTTTCCAGCACATGTTTTACGCAGCTGATGGCCTTCCAGCTGCAACCCATCACTAGGAAACATCCATATACACGTATTCACACACATACACTGCGGACAATTTTAACTATCCCAATTCACTGATGCCACAAGTTTTTGGTATTGTAGGGGAAACCGGAGCAACCTGAGGAAACCCATGCCAACAGGAGGAGAACATGCAAACTTCACACAGAAACACCAACTGACCCAGCCGGGGCTTGAACCAGCGACCTTCTTGCTGTGAGGTGAATGTGCTACCCACTGCGACACTGTGCTGCCTTTTTTTTTTTTGCAACTTATAGATCAATATCATTATATTATTATATATCATCATAAAACTTCTGTGAAAAAATGAACAAGAACTTTTTATACAACAGTTCTGTCTGGTTCTCCAATCTGATTGGCTGATAGCCGTGAGATATTAAAGTAATATCAGCACTCACACAGCCTCTTCACCCTTTTGTATTACTCTGCCCACTCAAGTGGCAAGCAGAGGTCTACAGTTTGACAAATATTGCAGCTGTTGTACAACATAATGTACTTTTAAGCTTTTTTAGGCTAGAATGTAGTTGTTTAGATTGCTACTAGGGGTGTCAAAATTAATTGTTTCTTCGATGCACCGCGATGCAGATGCAGACAATTTGATATCGGTACAATAATAATCATAAACAATTAATATGGACTGACTTCATTTATCTCATATGTGCAATGTCGCCGTAACTGATTATGGCAAAGGAGGCGAGCTGGCGTATTTACAACGCTCCAACTACATAAAAATGCAGAAACTGCACAATTTCACTGCATGTGTGTTTGCAGGACAGTCTTTCACTGACACTTAAATCAGTAGCTCCTATTTCACTGCGATTGAGAGAATGAAAGTAAACTCCATTTCTCTCTCTCTCTTTCTCACTCACTCTCACTGTGGCACATTTGACCTGCTCGTGTGACTTTTCATAAAGCGCTGGAGCGGTCGATAACTCTGGTGTAATTTGAACAGGCAGTCTAACAATATCGCTCCCGAGCAAGCACACGTGCGTGTGTGTGTGTGTTTATGTGTGTGAATGGGAGAGAGTGTTATGCTGTGTGTCGCTGTCTATGTTTGTGTGTGTGTGTGTGTGTGTGTGTGTGTGTGTATGTGTGTGAATGAGAGAGAGCGTGATGCTATGTGTCACTTGCTTGGTGCTGTACAGACAGCTTGTTATCCCCCACTCCTCCAAATATAAAGCTGTGTATGGAAAGCATCGTCAACACACCGTGATGCACCGAGATATCGAATTGAACCGAATCGATGGTATGATAATTGTAACCGAACCGTGAGACCATTGTAGGTTCACACCTCTAATTGCAACTATGCAATTTATTTAAAAGGATAGTGCATATTTTCAGAGATTCAGCACGAACCTGTCATACTGAGCAAAAATGATTGACGTTCCGCCACAAGATGGTGACAGAAACTGCATAATTAAGTCCTTTTTTTTCAGGGATAGTTTCAAAGTACAGCAGAACAAATCATTACAGAACTGGTAGGTGACATTCTAAGTTGACCTCTCTCTTTTGTATGTTGTAGTGCTGTATTTATACTATAGTAAAAATGATATTTTTTGCTTTGCGCTGGCTTTTTTGGGGTTAATTATTGTGATCTCTCTATTGCAACAGAGAAATAGTAGGGAATCTCTGTAGACTGATGGCAAAATCACCTGTTTTGTGATCATTTTAGACATTACGCAAGAGAATCATTCAAATACTATGTCTAAATGAATGTTCGTGAAGTAGCAATGGTTTCTTCTGTTCTGACAGCTGCAGATGAGTACATCCCGTTTTGATTTATTTTTTTAATTTTTCACTGAATATAGGTAGTAAATTTTGCTGCATTTGAACAAACCAGATTATTAAACAGAAATTATTATTATTGAATAATATTTTCGTTGCTGAACACCTTTAGAAATTGTAAATTATTTTTTGATTAGCTACAGATTTGGTTTCAGAACTGACTAATACAATGCATATGTACAAATATAATATTGTATGGCATCTTATAGAAAATATACATTTAAAAGGTAGATTTGTGATGGGTGTACTTGTATATAGTTTAGAATACTGACTTATAACTTTGTTTAATAGTTAATAGTTTAAATTAAACAATTATTAAATAATTGTACAATTAATTGTGAATAGAAAAGTTATTTTCAACATTGGTCTAATTGATCTTTATTTACTGATTACTGTTTTTAAGTCTAGAAGTCACACTTGATTTTATATGCACTTTTTAAAGATGGTTGTTTAGGTGGTGACTAGGGGTGTCAAAATTAATCGTTTCTTCAATGCACCGCGATGCAGACGCGGACAATTCGGTATCGGTTCAGTAATAATCATAACCGGTTATTACTGACGTCATTTACCTCATATGCGCTCTGTCATGAGAGAGACGATCGCGAGTATTTACAACGCTCTAACAACTTAATACTCATGAACTTTGCACAATTTCACTGTGTGTTTGAGAATGAAAGTAGCCTACCCCATCTCTCTCTCTCTCTCTCTCTCTCTCTCGCTCGCTCTTGCTCTGCCTCTGTCTCTCTCTCTTTCTTACACACACACACAGTGGCCCATTTGACCTGCTGGCGTGACTTTTCTTTTCCTCTCGGCTGTTTTACAGCGTTACTTTTGGATACAGAAACGAGCGCATGTCTGCAGAGTTTTCTCCACCGTGTCTATCAAAGAACAGCTGTGAGATCGCCGCTGCCGCCTGCCGCTTATTATTCATCTAAAGACCGCAGCGCGCAAGAGCCAATCGCAACCATTTTTGTTGAGGGTGTAACCAATCAAAGAGGTGTAATAGAACTAGACAAGGATCAGAAATTGAGCTGGATATTTATATTTGTTTATATTATTTGCTAAATGCTCGTTTTTTTTAAAAGTTACAGTTTATATATCTAACTGTTTGTATTAAATGACACAATTGTATTACAAATAATAGCTTATATAAATATAAATATATTCATACATTTTAATACAAGAGCTGCTGCTGTGAAGAAAATATAAAAGCATCGTCAATGCACCGTGATGCACCGAAATATCGAATTGAACCGAATCGATGGCATGATAATCGGAACCGAACCGAACCGTGAGACTAGTGTAGGTTCACAGCTCTAGTGGTGACTAAAGAATTATATACATTTTTAATGTGCTTAAATTAGCAGCTTCAGCTTATGTACTCAAACTACTTAAAGTTATTTTGAGGCCTCATTAAATGTTCTATGAGGCCCCATGATAGGCTCGACCCTCTGTTTGAAAGCCTCTTTTACAAGAACATGATGCATCAAACCAACATCACAAAACAAGTAGCAATAAAAAGTGACTTTTACACAACCAACAAGTCTAACACAACCCCACAAGTAGGGCAAAGTCAACTTTTTTTTAAAAAATGCTGTAAAGTTGCTACTAGACACATTAAAGAAATCACCTAATAGATATACTTTCCATTCATTCATACAGTACTTAACCTAAAATCTTGTCAAACTAGCAAAATGAAAGTGGCTATACTGTAAGCACCCAGACTGCATGTCTGCATTGCAGCTCGGTGGTCTTTTCATCTGCTAGGGTTTGTGGTGGACCAGTTAACAGCGTGGTTGAAATGCAACCTTTGCAAACACTAAAGAATGCCAAGCCTAAGGACTGTGGTCAGTATTGAGCGCACTGAGAGCAAAGGTATTGCTTTGCAAAGTAACGATAAACAGTGACACGCTAATGAAACTCACCCTGTCATCATCATCACCAATGCGAGCAGCTATGGACTGCAGTTCAACCATAGGCTGGCAGCTGGTTTCTGCGGTGGTCTGCATTTGAGCCTGTTTGTGGATCTGTGGCAGCTCTGCATCTGCTGAAGCCTCTGGCCCTGTAGATGCTTCGGGTGCAGATGTTTGCCCTCTTCTGCTGGCTTTCTGACCTGTTGTAGAACTTTTCTCATCCATGACAGTCTGGCCTGAATCAGCAGGGAGCAACTCGATGTTGGATCCTACAGGGTGCCGGGGTTGAGAGGAGCTGCTTCCATGCTGAACGAGGTCAGATCCAGGGTGAGAGGTGGACTGCTGCATGGGCTGAGCTCCAGGTGGATGTACAGGGACGGATGTTTCTGTATCCCAGCAGCTGTGCAGTGATGGCGGGGAGCTCCGTCTGGTAGCCTGAGCACACTGGGCAGGGAATTTCTCCAATGGGACGGTTTGAGCAGGCCTGCAATGCAGGCAGCAGAGCGAGGGCTGGCAGAAGGTCTGGTAGGCACAGCCAGGCTCCCGCACTGCATGGCACAGAGGAGGCATCGCTATGCACGGAACAGGCTGGGGTCGCAGGATACTGGAGTGACCAACAACGTCTGAGTATGAACGACTTCCACCTTCAACAACCAGCTGACCTAAAGCAAGGGGAATCAGTAAAGTGATTGACCGCCAACTGATGTGATCCTCATTTAATTTTCTGTACCTCTAAACCTTGCATTGCTAGCTGTGTTTTCATGCAAAGCTGAGAATTTCACTTGCACACAAAATTAGCAAATTGCATCAACCTTGTGTAAATAAAACACTGCTTCCACCCGAAGAGATGAAGACAACTAAATCTTCCTGATACACTTGCACATTTATCAAGAAAATGAAAACTGCGGCAAAAGACCAACTTATTAGTAGACTTTTTTTTTCTTTTAATTCCAAGTGTTGGAACAATTTTAAATGTAATACTTTGTATAAATGATTTCAAATAACTAATTTCTTTGGTCTTTGCCATAATGACAGTACATAATATTTTTCTATAAATTTTGCAAGATACTAACTTTCAGATTACAGTGCCCAGTAAAGGCTTAACTATTGTAGTAATTAGTAAGATGTCTGATCTGACATTACCTCCCGATCCAGACAATATATATATAATCACATCTATAGTTATGCGGTGACAGAGAGTTAGACCTCTTTCTCTCTTTCTTGACTTCACACAGAATCAGCAACGCGTGTGGCATGACATCACTTTGTCGGCTTTTAACCAATAGCGTCTCTGCAACAAAGTAGAACAGCTTGAAGCGGAAATCAAGAGTATATTTGCAGTCTGGAGGTATTATAAAGTTGATGACCACAACATTGCTATAGTAAACTGTTAGATAAACTTGGCATTACCTGTCTAGTCTTTTAAGTTAAGGTGCTATTTGTTTTTATATTAGATTTTTTTTACATTTACTGTTGCACTGTTTTTTATATTTACTGTGCAAATTGATGTTATTTATTACTTGATTGTTCAAGTTACTTCACTGAAGCAAAAAGTTGAATGTTAAAATAAGGTGAATTAAATAATACATAAGGAATATCCTGAATCTGTTTCTTTGCTCTTTTTTACTGTTTTTTTTATGTATTATAGAATTATTGTATCAGGTTTTGGTATCGGCAGATACTCAAGATCTAATGACTCTAATGACTGAAACTCGAGGGCAAAAAAACCTGATTGGGACATCCCTAGTAATTAGGTTAACTAGCCAAGTTAGGTTAATTAGGACCACATTGGACAACAGTGGTTTGATTGGTAAGAATTTTGCCTTTACCTGTATAGTATGTGCCTCAGAGTAAGCAGATAAAATGCAACAAATGTGGTCATGTTACCTTGACCACATTTATCTCTATCAATAGGTTGGCCTCATGCTTGGTAACACAATCAAGATAACCAATCTAAGGCCTTGCATCAAATAATTGTACACCTAAGCTACAGTATGCATAAACTTAACTATTATATAAACTATTCCCCCCTTAAATGTACAAATGTATCGTTAAAAAATATCAAGTTGACATTGTTAGAATGTTCTCCATTCATGCTCTCTTTAAAGACATAACAGAATGTTTGTTAAAATGTGGAAGCCCTTTTTTATCTTGTGTTAAAACTCTCCAGCTGGATCTAGACTGATCACCCTAACTTGCTCTTGACAATAATAATACACCAGTTTGTAATTTTTCATGACTGTGAATTGTAACATTTAGATTGTTGCATAAATGTAGTCATCTGCCCCTCATTTAGTTGTGTAATTGGCTTTAATTTTCATTCATTCATTCATTTTCTTTCTGGTTTAGTCCCTTTATTAATAAGGGGTCGCCACAGCGGAATGAACCGCTAACTTATCAAGCACATGTTTTACCCAGCGGATGCCCTTCCAACTGCAACCCATCACTGGAAAACACCCAAACACACTCATTCACTACGCCTAATTTAGCTTATTCAATTCACCTATAGCCCATGTCTTTGGACTTGTGGGGGAAACCGGAGCACCCAAAGGAAACCCACGCAAACACGGGGAGAACATGCAAACTCCACACAGAAATGCCAACTGACCCACCCGAGACCTAAACCAGCGACCTTGCTGTGACGAGATTGTGCTACCCACTGCGCCACCGTGACGCCCTGCTTTCATTTTATTTTATTTATTATTTTATTTATTTATGTTTTTCATTATTATTTCTATAAGGGTTGTTTGATATGTTTGTAAAATGTAAAAATGTTCAATAAATCATAAATAATAAAAAATGTTCTCCATTCAAATAAGTGAAATTGATATAAACAACGTGGTATTTGCATAAAGCATTGTGATTAGAGTTTACAACAAATATCATTCACAATGAACCAAACTAGTTCACACTCACACTCCCCTACAAGTGTTCAAACACTGACAGGAAGTGCAAAACTAACACTTCAGGAGGTGCACCATCCATGCATAAAGAACAGCTACAGCCATCAGCCAAAAGCTGAGCTTACCTAAAGTAGACATCTGCTTGGTCCAGAAGCTGGCATCCCAGTTAAACTTGATTTTCAATGGACTCCAAGCTTCAGAGAGCATCAGCGGCTCCAGTAATTGCTGCATCTGAAGAGCAATCTGACAAATGAATTATAGATCAAATCTCATGATTGCAAAGACGGTTATAAATGTTGCATGCTTTCTGCCAGTGAAACCGAAACTTGTACTGTCTCTATTTTCGGTTCACAGGAAAATGATTAATGCAAACTCTAAGAGATTGAAGTGCAGTTATAAAAACAGGTGATGCTGCTTTGAACTAACAGCGCTGACATCTTTTTGAGGCCTGCCAGAAGCTGTGCGAGCAGCGGCCAGGAATGTTAACATCTAAAGCCTACTTGGATGTTGCGAGAATCCTACCAGCTCTTTGCTGAATAGCAGAGGATTGCGTCTGTGGTGGGCTGTAGCCCAGGTAATGAAGTTCTGCACGTGCTCCAGCTGGCTGCACAGCTCGATGGCCCCCTGCAGCTGGTCCTCCAGACGTTGCTTGAAATCACTGGAGATGCTCTGCACCGGAAGACAACCACAAAAACATGGATCTCCTCAGCACTTTTCCTAAGATCCCCATCTGTCTGCATATGTCGCTACTTGGCAGATTTTGCCTATTTGCATGATTGGCTGAAGACGCTCCATCACCAGCACATCCACGGTCAGCTGGATGTTTGGAGATGAATACGTTTGGAGCAGAAAGACGGAGAGGGAAACGAGGGAAAAAGTAATTACCTCCAGTTGTTCTATTAATAGGTTGGCCCGTTTGTTAAGCTCGTTCATCATAATCATCTTTGCCATTTTTATCTGGTTCTCCGCCTTCCTCTGCGTGATCTTTATACCGTGGAGTCTGGACAAACGGAGAGAAAAACGAACAAGGAGGATAAACAAAGCGGTACGTTTAGATGCTTAAACATCTGTTGAAATCATTCACATGAAGTAATAGATCTTGTTCATGTCATTATGCTTCATATAAACATTGCTTGTTGACTTATGCATCCCAGCTGTTGATGTTTCAGATGAGGAACGGGCACACTTTGTTTCACACAGACGTCCTAAAATAGTGGACCAATATCTGTTTCGTCATACTGTTTTCATCACATTGGTACCATTTTACCATTTCTACACTGCAAATGATATGATCTATACATAATAGATGTAATATTTATTATAGATGTCATATTTATATCTAGAGTTAAATTTTCCAAAGATATAAAAACAAGAAGAAAAGCTCATGCAGTATGTTTTCTCAGCCACATGGTTTTCTGCCATATCTAAAATGTCAAAATAATAATAGCCTGATGAAACGTCCATTAATATTTATAGACGTTTGGGCTCAACTGATGAAAGATTTCACCTTTTAAAGAATGATTCTCAGACGTCATCACTTTGGCTTTTTTTATCAAAAGTACTGCTACCCAGATGTAAAATTGTAATCATTCCAAAGATTAAATAAATAAATTAAATTAAAAAGGCATAGTCCACACATCCGCTGGGAAAGATATACAAAGACCAGACCATTTATTTGCCGTCAAGTTTTGTTTTGTTTTCTCTCAAATGTGTTCATCTTCAGAAAATAACTAAATGTTTTTAACAAAATGTGAGAGATTTCATTGAATGCCCCATCAAATCATTTTCCCATATATTGAGCAATTTTATACATAATTACATAAGATACATAATTACGATGTATTAATGTTATTCTTATGTTTTATAATAAAGTAATCAAAACATTTTCAGGACATTTCAGTCTCATGTTATTCATTTATTTATTTTCCTTCGGCTTAGTCTCTATTTCAGAGGTTGCCACAGCGGAATGAACCGCCAACTATTACAGCATATGTTTTACGCAGTGGATGCACTTTCAGCCACAACCCAGTACTGGGAAACACTCGTACACACACACACAAACACACTCATACTACTACGGACAATTTAGTTTGTTCAATTCAACTAAATAACATGTTTTTGGACTGTGGGGGAAACCAGAGCACCCTGAAGAAACCCACGTGAATACAGGGAGAACATGCAAACTCCACACAGACATGCCAACTGACCCAGCCTAGACTCAAACCAACAACCTTCTTGCTGTGAAGCGACAGTGCTAACCACTGAGCTATCATTCCACGTCTGATATTATATTAATTTTTTTAAGTGTTACCAGAGCATTCCATCTACATTACATATTAATGTTCTAAGAATATTTTCCTAACATTCTCAGTTCAAAAAGTTTTTAGATTATGAATTAAGGTCATTTGTTGGTTATAATAACACTATTCAGAAAGTTTTCCTAATGTCTCAGAACATTATGTAAAATGACATTAAATTATTCCAACCACATTATAGTAATGTTCTAAGAACATTTTTCTATCAGCATTACAAGAATATTCCCAAAATTATTATTGTTGTTGTTGTTATTATTATTATTACATAACCAAACTTACAGTATGTGCTAACATTTACACAACATTTCAGGAACATAATGGGATGTTCTCGGAACATTCTCTGTTAGCTGGGAATGTAAAGGAAAGCTAAAATCCAAATGCTGGGCGCACACTAGACTTCCAATGCATGCACAGAAATATCTGACATTTGAGATTAATGAAACCATTTGAGTGGTGGTTGCTAAAAGAGATACAGCTGTGGCCTGAAGTTAATTTGAATTATTTATATTATTTAATAATTCTATTTTATTAATTATTTTATTTATTTTACAACCCAAACACTAAACCCAACCCTCACAGTAATGTAAAACAGTAATTATACAGAATATTATTCATATTATTTATTAAAAAATATTAAATTTTGTTAATAATGTTAAATTGTATTTTATTAACATCTACCCATGTCCCAACCATCTCAGTAATGTAAAACAGTAATTATACTAGTATTATTCATATTATTTATTAAATAATTCATCAAATTATATTTTATTAAGGCCTACCCCTACCCCAATCCTCACAGTAATCTAAAAACAGTAATTTACAGAGTATTATTCATATTATTTATTAAATAACCCATTAAATTGTATTTTATTAATGTCTAGCCCTACCTCAATCCTTACAGTAATCTAAAAACAGTAAATATACAGAGTATTATTCATATTATTTATTAAATAACCCATTAAATTGTATTTTATTCATGTCTACCCCTACCCCAATCCTCACAGAAATCTAAAAACAGTAATCATTGTTGGACAGTGTCATAAAACTGATGCTTTATTAATGCGAGTATCTGATGCTGTATCCCATTTTGACTTGTCCACATGAGTGGTAAAAAAAACTATACTGGGATGACCTTTAACTAGCATTAATGCTAACTTTAGCATCATCATGGAGAGGGAGTTGTAGGCGGTGAGCTATCGGTCACCCACCTGCCCTGGATCTGTTTGGCTGTGCTCTCCACAGCAGATCTCTTCTCCTCCACTCGGGCCATGAGGTTCTGCAGGAGCCAGCGCTGGTCTTGCAGAGCCTTCCCAACATGCACCAGTCTAAAAACAAGACAAAAACACCTTTGACTTTTAAAGTTTACACACGGCATGCTCGATAGCCTACATCTGATGATACCACCTGTTCTGTCAGCGTCTTGCTGCACGTGTTTATGAAAGCGTATTAGAGAATGTGTACAAGTGCATTGTAAACGTTGGCATTGGTGTCAGCTGGGTTTGTGTCCTCTACACATACCGGTGGTCTTTGTGGGCGGACAGATGACAGATGCTGCAGGCCATGAGGTCACACGTTTCACACAAGAGCTCCAGAGGCTCCTGTTTATGGAGAGGACACATGACAACTGCGTGCCCACAGCAAGCGGCTCCTGAAACACGCAACACAATGGAGGAAATGTGCGATATTAGAGGACGGCCATTAACAACACATTATCCCTAATCAAGAATCGTATGTTTGAAAGAATTATCACTTAAGCGTGCTCTTGAAAATGCAGGAAAACAAACGTGATAATGCAATCACGTGGACGTTCTGCAGGTTTAATGAGGTTTTAAGTGGGTGTTTGAATCATTTTGAGCAATATAGTGCACAGGACCTCGCTGACCTCCGTGAGTCACTCTTCATTTATTTTTAGTGGAGGAACAAAGCACATCAAAATGCTTATAAATACTCCTGGACGTATAAATGCATCAGTTTCCAGCAAGAGAAGACAAAAAAAAAAAAGAAACGGACAAAAATGGAACACAGCAGAGCTTTGATCAATCTGTTAATGTCTCATTAAAAGCTCTGCCAATAGCAGGAATGTAAGTGTACGTGTGCTTTTGAAAAGCCAAATAAAGTAACAGATAATTCTTTCATGTGCGCCTGCCTGCAGAACGGGCCACATTTTTTGATATAAAACCAGATGTGGACATTTAAAAACCCATCAGATCGTAATGCTGGGAGTTGATTGATTGAGTAAACTACCTACACAGACATGTTTTATCAATTTAATTTAATTTAATTTAATTTAATTTAATTTAATTTAATTTATTTAATTTATTGCTTTTGAAGAGCCAAATAAAGTAACACATATTGCGTTTACATGCGTTTCATTAACAATTTCTGCCATAAACTCAACAATGAACTAATAATGAATGAAATAATTGACTTTGATTGATTTGTTTTGAAGTAACATGCTTTAAAAAAAAATTAAATTAAAATAAGAATAAATTTAAATAAATTTTAATAAATTAAAATTTAAAAATTTTACATTAAAATAAAATAAAAATAAAATAAGAGATAAATAAATAAATAAAATAAAAAAAATTTAAAAATAAATAAATAAAATAATATATATATATATATATATATATATATATATATATATATATATATATAATAAACAAATAAATAAACAAATAAATTAATTAATAAATTAATTTATTTTTTTAATTACTAAATAAAATAAAATAAAATAAAATAAAATAAAATAAAATAAAATAAAATAAAACAAAATAAAATAAAATAAAATAGATGGAGGGATCGATGGATAGTTGGATGATGGTTGGATGGATGGATGGATGGATGGATGGATGGATGGATGGATGGATGGACGGTTGGACGGACGGACAGATGGATGGACAGAGGAATGGATGGATGGATGATTGGATGGATGGATGGATGGATGGATGGATGGATGGATGGATGGATGGATGGATGGATGGATGGATGGATGGATGGATGGATGGATAGACAGAGGAATGGATGGATGGATGGATGGATGAATGGATGGATAGACGGACGGACGGATTGATGGACATAGGAATGGATGGATGGATGGATGGATGGATGGATAGATGGATAGATAGACGGATAGATGGATGGATGAAGGGATGGATGGATAACCATCAGATCCAATTATTTTCGATCATACAGTCTACATACACAAATTTCTATTTAATTTTTTTAATTTATTTAATATTTATTTATTTTATGTTTTTATTTAATTATTTACAGTAACTGTTTTTAAAAAATGTGATTTTAAAGAACAAAATAAAGTTACAAATACTGCTTCGAAATTATTAAAAATATAAATAATTAAGAAAGATATTAATTATTTGTTTAACTTATTCAAACTTAAATTAAACCTAAATGACATTGATGTATTTTTATATTTATTTTTATGTTTATATTTTATATTTATATATTTATTTTATGTCATATCATTTTATCATTATAATTTCAACAACATGCACCTGCTTGCTTTAGCTCTGCATATACACACAAAGAAGAAGAAGACTAGGTTTTAAAAGGTGTTTGTCTGGGTTCCTCTGCAAATGAGTTTCTTTGAAAACAGGCATCAACATTAACTAAAGCCGAAGCAAATAAATAAACAAAAACAAATAAACATTCCCATTTACCACTCATTCCACTGCACCTAATAAACCCTGACTACTTTAACAGTCCCTCTGCATACACAAAACCTGCAACCAAAGAAAGAGAGTTAGTCAAGCAGAAGTCCATTAGAAAGGAAGGGTCTGGACCGACAGCACCTGTCACACTGGATATACAGTGTGTCCATCAGCGTCAGCTCTGACAGTGAAGGGTAGACAGAAACAGACACACTGAGACACACACACACACACACACACACACACACACACACTGCACAGGGAGACATGTGTTAAAGAACCAGACCACAGGCTCCAGCACAGAAGAGCTCCCACTGCTTTGGTGCAAACTGGTGACCGACCACATCCTGCTTCACACCCGCACTTCTGTTTCTCTCACACTCCACCGCTGTCTCATCGTTCTTTTTCTGTCGCTCTTTCTGTCACTTCACCTCCCCTTCTCTTGATCGCTGTGCTGCTGATAGCGTTCGATGGATTTTCGAACCCGAAAAGCTCAGGAGTATCACTGAAAAGAACGCTAGTGTTGGGCAAATTTGTGCTGCGTTCGCTCAGAGAGAATCAGTTTTAGAAACTGGGTCACATAAAAAATACAACACTACAATACATCACGGGGGATAATTATTCACACTTATTATAAAATGCATTATTCATTGTGTTAAAGAAGAGAGGGGTTAGAAAAATATGCTGCCGAGCTGATAATGTCCGTGTGGGAATGTGCAAGGAAAGAGGAAAGTAATTACAGATTACAGGTTGAAAAAGCGATAATCTTGCCTATTTCGGATGGGGAAGGAGGGTCTCGAGGCTGGTGCTGCAGGTCAGAAGGCTGGCTGGAGCTTCTCTCGTGCTGATGCAAGTCGGTGCACTGGAAACACAGCCACTTGTTGCAGAAGGTGCACAAGCTCTGTGCCATCCTGGGCTCTGAACACTCCGAGCAGCACTGTAGTGGTAAATGAATAAAGGTACATTGAAAATCAACTGCATTCCAGAAGAACAAGATTTGCTGACACATCTGTCAGCCACAAATGAGTAGGCGGCCTGCTCCCACAACAACTGATCTCTGCTGATAATAGGCATGAGAGCTGAGATAGAGATAAGATTAGAAACTATTTTTGCACTTGCACCTTGTTGCAGTGCTAATGCCTTTTTAAAATGGGCTTCTTACTAATTAACTAATATATATATATATATATATATATATATATATATATATATATATATATATATATATATATATATATATATATATATATATATATATATTAGTATATTAGCCCCCTGAATTATTAGCCCCCCTGTTTATTCCCCCCCCCCAATTTCTGTTTAACAGAGAAAAGATTCTTTTAACACATTTCTAAACATAATCATTTTAATAATAAATTTAAAAACATGATACATAATATTTTACTAGATATTTTCCAAGACACTAGTATTAAGCTTAAAGTGACATTTAAAAGCTTAATTAGGTTAACTAGGCAGGTTAAAATAATTAGGCAAGTCATTATATAACAATGTTTTGTTCTTTAGACTATCGGAAAAATTTAAAGCTTTAAGGGGCTAATAATTTTGACCTTAAAATGTTTTTTAAAAAATTAAAAGCTGATTTTATTCCAGCCAAAATAAAACAAATAAGACTTTCCTTAGAAGAAAAAATATTATCAGACATACTGTGAAAATTTCCTTGCTCTGTTAAACATCTATAAGGAAAAATTTAAAAAAGAAAAAGAAATTCAAAGCAGGGCTAATAATTCTGACTTCAACTGTATATATATATATATATATATATATATATATATATTTTATAATTTTTTTTTTTTAAGGTTTATATTATTAACAGCCTTGAATTATTATTATTTTTTGATTAGCTACAAAACAAACCAACATTGTCCAATGACTATTTAATTGACTATTTATGTCTAATTGCACTATTTCACGCCAATTCATAACTTTTTGATTTACTGTAGTAACTAATTTGTATGAATTTGTACAATTTTATTCGCACATTTTAGTATGATTTGCTCATCTGCCAATGATGGTTAGTTTTAGGGGTTGGGTTTGATGCCATGCCTCCTTTTAAAGATTTTACATTTTTGTTTGACTGAATGTGTGTATTAATTTGTATGAGTTAGCCACTAAAACAATGGTCTCAAACTCAATGGGGTATATGCACACAGACTTATTTTTCAGTCAGACCTCCCAAACACTTCCACTGTCTTGCCATGACAAAATCGCCACATTTAAGATTTGATTTCTTTAAAATCTTCACTGCCTGACAGATATACAATATAAAGTGGGTCTCAGACCAGACAAGAAGCACTGCTCAAAATTCCATTTTCCCCCAACATGTTAAAATGAATGTTACCCCAGTAAGTTTCTGCACTAACCTGCTGCTACTGACTCGCTAGCGTTTACATGGTCTTTCATCTCATTTTAGGCTTGAACAACTAAATGAACGCTAATGTATATTTACTGAATGTATTTTAATAACATTACAACATCGATGTTGTAAAAGGAACCTTTTAAATTTCAAAACAGTCATATGAATCTTTAACCGGACGTTTGTCGTTGGCTGCAAAACACTAGCTGTGCATAAAATCCAGGACAGCCACAGCTCTGCACAGTTTTGCTTCAACCACCTCCAACTCACATCTGCTAAACAGTCTCTAGTAGACTGCACCTTGATTAGTTGGATCAGCTGTGTTTGATTCGAGCTGGAGCAAAACCGTACAGAGCTGCGGCCCTCCAGGAATCGAGTTTGAGACGATGGACTAAACTGACATAATGCCAAATTGTTACATTTCTTTGTGAGATCAGTCTGAATTAATCAAACTTGCTTAGTTAGCCTAAATAACATATTTAAGCCTTTAAATTTAAGCTGAATACTAGGATCTAGCAAAATGACTAATAAATATTATGTGCTGTTATCATGGAAAATAAAAAGAGAAATTAGTCATTAGAAAGTAATTAATAAAACTATTATGTTTAAAAATGTCTTAATTAAACAGCATTTGGTAAATATTTTAATTTATATATATATATATATATGTGTGTCGAGTTTGTGTCTGTTTCAGCTTATATAGTTTTGTTGTTGTTTCTTGTTTTTCTTTTTTGAATAATTTTACACCTTCTTGAGGCCAACTATAGTGGGCCCCGGACCCTCTCCATCATGTAAAAATGTTAAAATACTAATTTTCACATCTGTTAGTAATAATAACAGTTATAATTGCAGTCAAAGACATTACCAAATAGTCGCAAATGCACACAGACTGATCGTTGAAAGTATTTTTGCCCATGCTATTGTTGAAATTCTATTGCCATTTAAACTACATTATTTTATACTTTACAGTAGAAATTCATAAAGGATTTTTTAATTAGGTGAAATATCACTTTTCTACTCATGTCTACTGGGGGTGCATATTTATGCACAAGCAGTGCTGTCAAGAAAAACAACACAAATATTCAATCTGCACCCCACACCACACTTTAACAACTTATTAGAGAGCAAAGCTGCTTCTTCAAAGGATGCCAAAAATATTTACATTTGCATTCCCCATTATTCCCCCCCAAAAAAGCAAAACAATAACATCATGCGTCATCTGTGTGCCAAAAAAAAAAAGAACCTGCAGTCTGCTGAAACCTCAGTGTCAACCCAAAGACAATTCAAATCTGAAAAAGATCACAGGGGGACTCTCTTACCTTCTCCATAGTGGTGGCGGGACGGAGATTGCGTGAGAAAGATTGCGATATCCACCTCTCGCAGCTCTCGCAGCAAGGACACGGCAAACCTTTAACACAGCTCGAGCTCCACACCACACTGTGACAGCTCTACCTGCGGCAGGAAGTAGTGCACGCTGCACACTTTAACCCCAGCGGAGAAGACTCCTGAATGCTCCTCCTCGTGTGCCCTCAGCCGTGGCCGGCGCGCAGCTCTCTGAATCCGACTGCCACCATGATGATCCTTCTTCTTAAATAAGCCTGTTCATAATAATTGGGAATTAGGGAGGGCTGATAATTATTTTTTTTTCTGGGACAAAATATTCCCGGCAGCCCTTGTTGCCAAAAATGGAAGGGGAGAGGTGCCAGATGACCTACAATATTTAAGAGAATCGCACATGCGAAGGGTGCTAGATAGATCGCGGGTGAGGGAACACGTTGGTGCCCTCCTTCCTCCCTTCCTTAGATCAGCACTAGTAAGGGACACGTCCCGCTGGACCGGGCCTGTTCTCTCCCACGTAACCCACACCAAAAACCGGGTCAGCCTTCTCCAGGAGCAGATGGGAATTGGGATGCACTCGCACAATGCCCTGCAAAGCGTGAAATCAATTACGATGCTATCAGAAAGAACTCTGAGACGTGGTCTTTCACAAGTATAGGAGATGCTCAGCACTCATTAATGGCAGGCAGGTGAACTTGATGAAAGCATGCATACAGTAACCCGGACTGACAACGGTGTCGTGCAGATTCCCGCTAAGAAAGCACCGTGAGTCTGCCTGACAACAACCCCTGCAGCCTGACCTACAAATCTGACAACTCTCTCTTCCTCTAGAGCTGCTCATGGGAGCTTAAAACCATCCGATTCCCCATTGTGTACCCACAGACCCACTTTAAAACACAATTAGTCTACCCAGCCCGTCTTTCTCTTGTTCTTTGGGCAGACAGGCGTGCCTGCGTCTCCCGGTTTTCCTTCCATGCCACTCCATTTGGCTTTTAAAACAAAAAGCTCACGCACACACTCTCTCTCTCTTTCTCTCCACTGCCAGAGATGGCTCCTTCTCTCCAGTAAGTGAATTCAGCAGGAGTATCTTTCAGCCTGAGCAAGCACAGCTATCTCTAGAGAAAGTACATTAATAGAAACTTGAGAGGAGGTTCCTCCCCTGGAAGAACACCTTAGTAACATCCATTAACATCATTGGTTATGAGATCATGACAGGGGGAATGGCAGATTTGCCCATTGCAGATTGGAAAGTCTCACTACAGATTAGTCAATTCGTTGTGTCTTCGTGTTTCTATTAGTCGATTATTGGCTAGTGGATTGAAGACTTTCCTATGCTCATATACAAATGCTACTGTTGTTGTTGTTTCTGCTGTTTTTGGTTACTTAAAAAAAAGGAAGTGATACAAGTTTAATTGCTAACACTTCACGATACGGGACATGTACACTGTAAAACCCAACAGTCAACTTTATAAAATAAAATGAGTGTAGTTAACTCTAAATGCACTGAAAGTTAATTCTAATCATTTGAAAATAGTTTTTAACTAAGTGTTGAAGGTGATGAGTTAATTAAATACCTCATTACTTCAACTTAAATGGAGTAAGTTCACGGTTGGAATTGGTTTCCCCAAACGGTTTGAGTTGCCTTAACTTATTGGGTTTCACTGTGCTCAAATTGCTTCGTTTACTCAAATGGATTAAGTTCACAGTACTCATAGGATGGTTTGAGTTACCTTAACTTTTTGGGTTTTACAGTGTAGTTAATGTATTTACTGGCATGAACAAATATTATAAACAAGTATTTATTCATCTTTGTTAACTTTGGTGGAAACACATTAGGTTAAGTAACTATTCACTTCATTTATACTGCTTAGTACCTGCCAATTATTAAGATATTAACTGTTTATTAGCACTTATAAAGTGTGATCTAAGTTTACATTCCTTATCCTACCCAATACCACCTTACTAACTATTATTAAGCAGCTGATTAGTAGTTTATTGAGCTAAACGTCTTAGTTCATGGTTTGTTAATGGTTGAATGGGTTGTATGCCTGTCACGGTCTCTATCTTTTTGTGGAAAGATATATAGCAACATTTATAGTGATAAACGATATTATTGTGATTTTAAGACCACTATAATAGCATCACAATGCAAATACACTCTTCCAAAAGACACATAATAATGTATTCTTAAGAATATTTCATTTAATTATAGTCATTTGAACAATTTAATAACTAGACGTTGGAATGTGAAGCCGGGTATTATAAACAAATAAACAATAATAAAAGTTAACAAAAATTTCAAGGTGAAAAGTAAGAGATCTATTTTCAGTCAGCGGACACCAACAAAAAATGCACTATAGTAATTTTTGTAATAAATATTATAGTGTTTTTTTTTAACCATACTGACATTGACACCTCCAATAGAGATAGAGAGCTAAAATGTGGTTAAAATAGTTTTTATGCGTATATTAAAATATTAATAGAAATATTAACCCCGCTGAATTATTAGCCCTCGTTTATTCTAATAATTATTCTAATATTTAGATTTTCTCAACACATTTCTGAACATACACTCATCACTAATAGCTGATTTATTTTATATTCGCCAAGATGACAGTACATACATCAATATTATACTAGATATTTTTCAAGACTTTTCTATACAGCTTAAAGGAACATTTAAAGGTTTAACTAATTATGTTAACTAGGCCGGTTAGGGTATATATATAGCTTAAAGATGCTAATAATATTGACCCTAAATGGTGTTTAAAAATTAAAAACTTTTTTTATTCTAGCCTGAAAAAAAAAACAAATAAGACTTTCTCCAGAGGAAAAAATATTATCAGACATACTGTTAAAATGTCCTTGCTCTGTTAAACATCATTTGAGTATTTTTTGAAAAAGAAAAAATTCAAAGAGGGTTTAACAACTCTAAGGTTTAACAATTTCAACTGTATATAATACATTACTAAAAATGATTAAGGGACATGTCCACGAGTTGTGCGATAAGGCGATATATTAATTATTGTGACAGGCCTAGAATTTGTAGATTAAAATTAACCAATACAGTTGTTCATTGTTAGTTCACGTTAACTCAGAGCATTGACTAATGTTAAAAAGCGCAGCATTGGATTTTAGTAATGCATTAGTAAATGCTGAAGTATGATTAATAAATGCATTAGTGTTTACAGGAACTTTATTTAGCAAATACATGAACTAATATTAACTACATTTCTCATATTGTAGAGTGTTACCGTTTAAACTGTTGCTCAACTTTGCTCAGAGATGATTAATTCAGTACATATGATTAGAATTGTGCGAATACGTCGATAAACAAGCTACAAATAACCAAACAGTTGCCAGTCATGTGATTTAGAGTAAAAACAGGGTGTGGGGGGGTTGTAAAGATCTTCAAGCACATGCTAGAGAGCTGTTGTTTTGGGATGTTTCTGAGCACAGATTTAAAGTGTGGCGAAATGTCAATGGCGTTAACTGGAAAAAAATGAAAAAGAAATGGCTGCACTGAATTAACAACAAAAGAGTATCTACATTTATTCACATGGCTAGATCTCTAAAAACCAACGCGTTTCGGCAGAAGTCTGCCTTCATCAGGGTAACAGTGATCAGGTGCGTCTAGAGTCTCTTTTGAGTACTACGGTCACATGACTCATTTAAACATCTCAAATGGCACTCAAATAATTTAACAAGCAAACTCTACTACCATCATAAATTCGGCATAGATACACAAACACCCACTTGCATATGTGGGAAAAGAGAGAGAGAGAGAAGAAAAAAGAATATATATATATATATATATACATACACATATACGTATATATACATACACACATACATATACACATATATACATATATATATATACATACATACATACATACATACATACACATACATGTATACAATATATACACATACATGGAAAATACATACATACATATAAACACATACATCAATGTATAATGACGATCTGTAAAGCATCTATAGAAAAACTCATTTAATCATTCATTTTCTTATCGGCTTAGTCCCCTCATTAATCCGGGGTCGCCACAGCGGAACGAACCTCCAACCAGCTACTTTCTACGCAGCGGATACCCATCCAGCCGCAACCCATTTCTGGGAAACTATAGAAAAACTGTTTTACAAAAAAGAAGAGAAATCTAATTCACCATTCAAACCTGGAAATCTGGTTGCTTTTAATGTATATATCCAAAAAGTCTCTCTCTGTTTTAATCTTTTTATCCTGTCTCCTCCTCTTGTAGAATTATAAATATGTTCAATGCCAACTATTTTTAATGAACTTGGATTGCCATGACCTTGATTTTTATAATGTAGAGCCATAGGATATTGTGGATTACAAGTACGTATCGCATATTTATGCTCCGCTAATCTCAACTTTAGTTTTCTCTTAGTCATTCCTACATAAAAACAACCACAAGGACATTCCAGTCGATAAACAACAAAAGTAGTATTGCAATTGATAAATGAATTGATCTTAAATTCACGGCCCGAAGAAGGATCTCTAAACATGTTCGTCTTGAGCATGTTTTCACAATGGTTGCAATTACCACATCTGTAGTTCCCTGTTGTTTGATTTAACCATGTGTTAGTTTTCTTAGAGGAAAGATGGCTTCTCACAAGTTTATCTTGGATAGTTGGAGCTTTTCGAAAGACTACAGAGGGGGATACAGGTAAAATTTCCCTAAGATGGGGGTCACTCATCAAAATATTCCAATTATTTTTTATAATTCTCTTTATTGTATTTGCCTCAGTACTGTATTGTGTCACGAAATAAACAGAACTTTCTGACTGGTTTAATCTGGGTCTTTTTATTAACAATTCATCTCTGTTGCTATCTTTTGCTTTATTATAAGATTTATAAATTACTCTATTTTTATAACCCCGTTGTTTGAATCTGTGAACCATGTCTTGTGATTTGATCTCAAAATCTTCTTCTTTGTCGCAAATTCTTTTCAATCTCTGAAATTGTCCAAAAGGAATATTTTCGATCAGCCATGGAGGATGGAAACTATCTGCTCTCAGGATTGTATTTCTATCTGTTTCTTTTCTAAAAATGGTGGTATGTAATTTTCCTGTAGTATCTTTAAAAATGTTTAAGTCCAAAAAATGTATTTGAGTGAATGAAAAATCCAAGCTGAATCTCAGATTTGCGTTAGTATTATTTAAAAAAGCATGAAATTGCCTCAAATCTGCCTCCAATCCAGACCATATCAGAATAACATCATCTATATATCTACCCCACCACACAATGCTACTCAAATAAGGATTTGATTCAGAATATACAAATCTCTCTTCCCATAATCCCAAAAATAGATTTGCATAATTTGGGGCAAAACAAGCTCCCATAGCTGTTCCCTTTATCTGTTTATAAAGTTGATCTTGAAACAAGAAAACATTATTCTTCAATGTCCATTCAGCCAACTGTACAATAAAACATGTTGGTGGTTTTTTTGGCGATGGTCTCTTTTCTAGATAGTATAACAATGCTTCTAGACCTTCTCTATGATCTATATTTGTATATAATGATTCAACATCCATAGTTGCCAGTATACAGGTTTTATCACATTGCATATTTTTAATCGTATTTAATACTTGAGTCGTGTCCTGAATGTAAGAGGGCAGATCTTTAACAATAGGTTTTATAAAATAGTCCACAAATTTTGAGGCAGGTTCTGTGATCGATTCATTCCCACTAATTATAGGTCGGCCGGGTGGATTTTCTAAATTCTTATGTATTTTAGGCAGCATATAGAAAGTAGGGATTCTAGGTTCTTTTGACCACAAAAACTCAAACTCATTCTGTGTAATCCATTCTTCGGTTTTAGCAAAAGTCAGTATTTCCATCAGTTCCGTTTTTATCTTTTCTGCCGGATCAAATTTCAAAGGTTGATAATACTCACAGTTCTGTAGTTGTCGTAAGGCTTCTTTGATATAATCATCTCTGCCCCATACCACAACGGCACCACCTTTGTCCGCTCTTTTAATAATAAGATTGTCATTAGTTGATAACCAGTCCAAAGCGTTAATCTCGTCTTTTGAAAGATTAAAATGTTTTTTCTTTTTTGAGGCAAAAATATTATCCATTTCATAGGAGACTTTCTTGTAGAACGAGTTCAACGTCGGGTTGGAGACACATGGAATAAACGTAGATTTGGGCTTAAAGATTGTCTTTTTTTCTTCATAGGTGCGCGCTTCTGCCGTAGAGGTGTGATACCAAACCTTTAATTGTAGATTACGGTGAAATTTAAACAAGTCCACTTTGGTCTGAAATTCGTTCGCTGTATTACCGGGGAGTATGTTAAGCCTTTTGATAGAACTGATGTACAACTTGTCGATAGGGATATATTGGAGATATTTATCACCTCATCTCCTTTGTTCGGCTCCGTGTGTATCTGCCCTGGATCTGGGATCTTGGTCGATCTCTTTCTCCCTCGTCTCGTTTTTCGCTTGCCGGTTTTCCAAACCTTTGGTATGTTCTTGATTTGTTTCCTAAAAAATCTCTTCTAGGTGACTTCTCCAATGTCGACTGATCATCATCACTACTTGGTAGATTAAAGGACACAGATCTCCTTCTCTGATAATGGTTTCTTTCATTTCTCTGAGGCCACAAATACACCTTATTCTCTTTATAATCTGATTCATCTCTTCCAAATTTCAGCAATTTATCCTGTTTAAGTTTTTTCGAGAGTGCCTCCAAATCCACTCTCAATTTCTCTTCAAACTGTAGATATTCTTGTTCTTTTATTGCAATTTCTTCTTTAATTCTTGTAATTTGGTTTTGGGTTTCAATCTTCTGTTTTTTCGCTTCTTCAATCAATAATAGAATCAAATCAAGGGAGCATTTGTTTAAAATTGCTTCCCATTTTTGTTTAAAGTCAGTGTCTTCATATCCAAACGAAGGAAATTTTTTAATCCTTAATCCTCTGGGAATCATATTCTCCCTCCAATAATCAGATAACGTCACCATATGTAGATGTAGTTTGAGTTCTTTCTCCGACTGTTTTTTAAGATCATTATACATTTTTTTGAAGTCTAAATGTTGTGCTACTGACTCTGAATTCAACAAGGTGTCCGCCACAATGATCTTCTCACCTTCCTCTTTGGAATAGGAAAAATATCCAGATGCCATGTTCTCAAAGTAGTCAAATACTTCCCCGATTACGTCTCAAGACGGAGCAGCTTTTAGATGGAACGATCCCTCTGCGTCCTTGTATACTTCAGAAAAAACAAAACAAAAAGCGCTCTGGGGTAAGTTCAAATGTATGGTCGGTGCTCTTTGGGTAAGGGATTCATCAAATCTGCAACAAGAATTAGTCCAAGGCACTCGAGTAAAGTGAAAAAATTAAAAAGCCTTTATTCACATGGCTAGATCTCTAAAAACCAACGCGTTTCGGCAGAAGTCTGCCTTCATCAGGGTAACAGTGATCAGGTGCGTCTAGAGTCTCTTTTGAGTACTACGGTCACATGACTCATTTAAACATCTCAAATGGCACTCAAATAATTTAACAAGCAAACTCTACTACCATCATAAATTCGGCATAGATATGTGTATATATTGTATACATGTATGTGTATGTATGTATGTATGTATGTATATATATATATGTATATATGTGTATATGTATGTGTGTATGTATATATACGTATATGTGTATGTATGTATATATATATATATATTCTTTCTTCTCTCTCTCTCTCTCTTTTCCCACATATGCAAGTGGGTGTTTGTGTATCTATGCCGAATTTATGATGGTAGTAGAGTTTGCTTGTTAAATTATTTGAGTGCCATTTGAGATGTTTAAATGAGTCATGTGACCGTAGTACTCAAAAGAGACTCTAGACGCACCTGATCACTGTTATGAAGGCAGACTTCTGCCGAACGCATTGATTTTAGAGATCTAGCCATGTGAATAAAGGCTTTTTAATTTTTTCACTTTACTCGAGTGCCTTGGACTAATTCTTGTTGCAGATTTGATGAATCCCTTACCCAAAGAGCACCGACCATACATTTGAACTTACCCCAGAGCGCTTTTTGTTTTGTTTTTTCTGAAGTATACAAGGACGCAGAGGGATCGTTCCATCTAAAAGCTGCTCCGTCTTGAGACGTAATCGGGGAAGTATTTGACTACTTTGAGAACATGGCATCTGGATATTTTTCCTATTCCAAAGAGGAAGGTGAGAAGATCATTGTGGCGGACACCTTGTTGATTCAGAGTCAGTAGCACAACATTTAGACTTCAAAAAAATGTATAATGATCTTAAAAAACATCAGGAGAAAGAACTCAAACTACATCTACATATGGTGACGTTATCTGATTATTGGAGGGAGAATATGATTCCCAGAGGATTAAGGATTAAAAAATTTCCTTCGTTTGGATATGAAGACACTGACTTTAAACAAAAATGGGAAGCAATTTTAAACAAATGCTCCCTTGATTTGATTCTATTATTGATTGAAGAACGAAAAAACAGAAGATTGAAACCCAAAACCAAATTACAAATTAAAGAAGAAATTGCAATAAAAGAACAAGAATATCTACAGTTTGAAGAGAAATTGAGAGTGGATTTGGAGGCACTCTCGAAAAACTTAAACAGGATAAATTGCTGAAATTTGGAAGAGATGAATCAGATTATAAAGAGAATAAGGTGTATTTGTGGCCTCAGAGAAATGAAAGAAACCATTATCAGAGAAGGAGATCTGTGTCCTTTAATCTACCAAGTAGTGATGATGATCAGTCGACATTGGAGAAGTCACCTAAGAGATTTTTTAGGAAACAAATCAAGAACATACCAAAGGTTTGGAAAACCGCAAGCGAAAAACGAGACGAGGAGAAGAATCGACCAAGATCCCAGATCCAGGGCAGATACACACGGAGCCGAACAAAGGAGATGAGGTGGATACCTCCCAATATATCCCCTATCGACAAGTTGTACATAAGTTCTATCAAAAGGCTTAACATACTCCCCTATACAGCGAACGAATTTCAGACCAAAGTGGACTTGTTTAAATTTCACCGTAATCTACAATTAAAGGTTTGGTATCACACCTCTACGGCAGAAGCGCGCACCTATGAAGAAAAAAAGACAATCTTTAAGCCCAAATCTACGTTTATTCCATGTGTCTCCAACCCAACGCAACTCGTTCTACAAGAAAGTCTCCTATGAAATGGATAATATTTTTGCCTCAAAAAAGAAAAAACATTTTAATCTTTCAAAAGACGAGATTAACGCTTTGGACTGGTTATCAACTAATGACAATCTTATTATTAAAAGAGCGGACAAAGGTGGTGCCGTTGTGGTATGGGGCAGAGATGATTATATCAAAGAAGCCTTACGACAACTACAGAACTGTGAGTATTATCAACCTTTGAAATTTGATCCGGCAGAAAAGATAAAAACGGAACTGATGGAAATACTGACTTTTGCTAAAACCGAAGAATGGATTACACAGAATGAGTTTGAGTTTTTGTGGTCAAAAGAACCTAGAATCCCTACTTTCTATATGCTGCCTAAAATACATAAGAATTTAGAAAATCCACCCGGCCGACCCTATAATTAGTGGGAATGAATCGATCACAGAACCTGCCTCAAAATTTGTGGACTATTTTATAAAACCTATTGTTAAAGATCTGCCTCTTACATTCAGGACACGACTCAAGTATTAAATACGATTAAAAATATGCAATGTGATAAAACCTGTATACTGGCAACTATGGATGTTGAATCATTATATACAAATATAGATCATAGAGAAGGTCTAGAAGCATTGTTATACTATCTAGAAAAGAGACCATCGCCAAAAAAACCACCAACATGTTTTATTGTACAGTTGGCTGAATGGACATTGAAGAATAATGTTTTCTTGTTTCAAGATCAACTTTATAAACAGATAAAGGGAACAGCTATGGGAGCTTGTTTTGCCCCAAATTATGCAAATCTATTTTTGGGATTATGGGAAGAGAGATTTGTATATTCTGAATCAAATCCTTATTTGAGTAGCATTGTGTGGTGGGGTAGATATATAGATGATGTTATTCTGATATGGTCTGGATTGGAGGCAGATTTGAGGCAATTTCATGCTTTTTTAAATAATACTAACGCAAATCTGAGATTCAGCTTGGATTTTTCATTCACTCAAATACATTTTTTGGACTTAAACATTTTTAAAGATACTACAGGAAAATTACATACCACCATTTTTAGAAAAGAAACAGATAGAAATACAATCCTGAGAGCAGATAGTTTCATCCTCCATGGCTGATGAAAATATTCCTTTTGGACAATTTCAGAGATTGAAAAGAATTTGCGACAAAGAAGAAGATTTTGAGATCAAATCACAAGACATGGTTCACAGATTCAAACAACGGGGTTATAAAAATAGAGTAATTTATAAATCTTATAATAAAGCAAAAGATAGCAACAGAGATGAATTGTTAATAAAAAGACCCAGATTAAACCAGTCAGAAAGTTCTGTTTATTTCGTGACACAATAGTACTGAGGCAAATACAATAAAGAATATTAAAAAAATAATTTGATGAGTGACCCCCATCTTAGGAAATTTTTACCTGTATCCCCCTCTGTAGTCTTGAAAAGCTCCAACTATCCAAGATAAACTTGTGAGAAGCCATCTTTCCTCTAAGAAAACTAACACATGGTTAAATCAAACAACAGGGAACTACAGATGTGGTAATTGCAACCATTGTGAAAACATGCTCAAGACGAACATGTTTAGAGATCCTTCTTCGGGCCGTGAATTTAAGATCAATTCATTTATCAATTGCAATACTACTTTTGTTGTTTATCGACTGGAATGTCCTTGTGGTTGTTTTTATGTAGGAATGACTAAGAGAAAACTAAAGTTGAGATTAGCGGAGCATAAATATGCGATACGTACTTGTAATCCACAATATCCTATGGCTCTACATTATAAAAATCAAGGTCATGGCAATCCAAGTTCATTAAAAATAGTTGGCATTGAACATATTTATAATTCTACAAGAGGAGGAGACAGGATAAAAAGATTAAAACAGAGAGACTTTTGGATATATACATTAAAAGCAACCAGATTTCCAGGTTTGAATGGTGAATTAGATTTCTCTTCTTTTTTGTAAAACAGTTTTTCTATAGTTTCCCAGAAATGGGTTGGACTGGGATATATCCGCTGCGTAGAAAGTAGCTGGTTGGAGGTTCGTTCCGCTGTGGCAACCCCTAATGAGGGGACTAAGCCGATAAGAAAATGAATGATTAAATGAGTTTTTCTATAGATGCTTTACAGATCGTCATTATACATTGATGTATGTGTTTATATGTATGTATGTATTTCCATGTATGTGTATATATTGTATACATGTATGTGTATGTATGTATGTATGTATGTATATATATATATGTATATATGTGTATATGTATGTGTGTATGTATATATACGTATATGTGTATGTATATATATATATATATATATTCTTTTTTCTTCTCTCTCTCTCTCTCTTTTCCCACATATGCAAGTGGGTGTTTGTGTATCTATGCCGAATTTATGATGGTAGTAGAGTTTGCTTGTTAAATTATTTGAGTGCCATTTGAGATGTTTAAATGAGTCATGTGACCGTAGTACTCAAAAGAGACTCTAGACGCACCTGATCACTGTTACCCTGATGAAGGCAGACTTCTGCCGAAACGCGTTGGTTTTTAGAGATCTAGCCATGTGAATAAAGGCTTTTTAATTTTTTCACTTTACTCGAGTGCCTTGGACTAATTCTTGTTGCAGATTTGATGAATCCCTTACCCAAAGAGCACCGACCATACATTTGAACTTACCCCAGAGCGCTTTTTGTTTTGTTTTTTCTGGAGTATCTACATTACCAACAATCCAACATTCTGAGATCAAATGTAATCAGAAATCTCATATGATTTTTATTTTACTCATATGAACTGTTACATCTCTCCTCCATTAAGCTGTACAGTTAGACACTGTCAACTGATAAGCAGCTAAAGAAAAATAACTCTTATAGAATGCCAATATGAGAAAGCTTTAATACAGTGAATATTGTAATACAGTGCTCAGCATATATAAGAATAATCCTCACAAATCTAGATTTTAAATTCATAATTTTAATAGGAAGATATACAATATTGTATTTGTGCATATATATATATATATATATATATATATATATATATATATATATATATATATATATATATATATATATACTGAAGCCAAATCTGGAGCGTATCTAACAGAATAACTTACGATAATGCTCCAATACTAGTACACATAAATATATATGTTATAGGAAAATATTAAATACAAGTTTTAAAAAAAGAGGAAAAATCAAGAAGCAAAAAAAATAAAACGTTTATTGAAATTTTTTAGGTTGTATACATACACACACACACAAACACACATATATATATTTTTTTTTTGTTTTTTTTTGCAGTAATTGAATTGTATTAGCTGTCGATTTCTAAAGATGTACGATGACTAAAATATCATTTTAATAAATATATTTGTTTGATAAATCTGTTGTTTAAATGCACCAACATTTATTGCCCATGTTCACTGAGAAATGGATTAAAATATTTCTCTTTAAAATAGGGTGTACTCGATTATGCTGAGCACTGAATTCACTGAATTACAGAAGCAGGAGCAGTCTGTTTCACGCTGGACACTGGGTCAATGCAATTTGGAAATGCAATTTAATGTAATGTAATGTGCATTTATATAGCGCATTTCTTGTGTGTGGACTTCAAGCACTTTACATTTGTTTGAGGGGGGAATTTCTTCAACAACACCACCAGTGTGCAGCATCCACCTTGATGATGATGGCAGCACAGCGCGCTCAACACACAACAGCTGCAGGTGGAAAGAAAATGATAGAGCCAATTCAGTGGATGATTGGAAGGCCATGATGGGTAAGGGCAGAGAGGAATTTTGATTTAACGTCTTATCTGAAAGATGGTGCTCACTGACAATATAGTGTCCCAGTCATATTAGGGCTGAGCATCATCCGGGTAATTAAAGTGCACTTATTTTTAGTTTGCAGTGTGAACGCGCTACTTACACTATTTATACTACAAAATGGCGTAGAATTGTGTATGCGATTTGGGATGCACCTCTAGTTTTCCTATGTTGTCTCCCATCCAAGTACTAACCACGTTAAGCCCTGCCTACCAGTCTTGGGCTGCAGGGTTATATGGCGGTGGATATGTTTTGTTGATTACGTACACTTGACATTTTTGGAATGTGGGAGTAAACACATTTTCATAAACGCGCATATTTTGTCAATTGTTTATTGCAAGTAGAGTGGTCCTCAACAGTTTTGGCTACACCTTTCACCTTTTTATAAACTATTTTGTTGTTGTTTCGTTTGTTCTTTTGTTTCTTTATCTGTACCTTTCTTTACCCTAGTGAGACCCAGACCCTTTCCTTCAGAACCACTAATGGCCTGCAGCTAGCTCTCGGCAACTCTGATATGGTTGCCCACTGAAGCAAAGCAGGGCTGCGCCTGGTCAGTTACCTGTATGGGAGACCACATAGAAAAGCTAGGTTGCTGTCGGTGTGTTAGTGAGGCCAGCAGGGGGCACCCAACCTGTGGTTTGTGTGGGTCCTAATGCCCCAGTTTAGGGCAGTATAGTACTCTATACTGCTCAGTAGAGGTAAAACCGAGGCCCCGGTAAAAATTCCAGGATGTCCTTCGAAAAAGAGTAAGGGGTTGACCCCGGCATCCTGGCCAAATCTGGCCTCTGTCCATCATGGCATCCAAACCATCCCCATATCATAATTGTCTTTTCTCCTCTCCACCAATGAGCTGGTGTGTGGTGTGCAGTCTGGTGCAATATGGCTGCCGTCATGTCATCCAGGTGCATGCTGCACACTGATGGTGGATGAGGAGATTGCTACCAATCTGTAAAGTGCTTTGAGTGTCCAGAAAAGTGCTATATAAATGTAAGGAATTAATATTATAATTATATATAAAATGTATTATACTTTTACAAATTACAAATACATGTTTTCGTATTTTAACAATGACAAAAGTTAGATGTGCAGTCAAAGATGTTAAACAAACAAGTTGCAAACAGACTGCGTTAGGTTAAAGGCTATTTTGACAGCATGACAAACCAATGTGGATTATTAACTTGGCATATATTATAAATTACACACACACACAAAAAGAATATCATATGTAAGCCAACTGACCTTCAGCTTGCCTCCATACAGATCTCGTCGACCAAATTACCTTTAGACAAGGCTACATAATGATTTAATAAATGTTCGCTTTTAATAGAGCGGGAAAAACATAACTACACAAGAAGTCGAGATAAAATTCGCACAGCAAACAAGACAACCCAAAAAGGGTTCTAAAAATCAATCTGTCTGCATCAAGGGATCTTACGTTCAGTCAGACTCAACATGGTAATAATGTTAAATTCCAGCTCAACTCTTCAATGGAACAGTCGCCTCATAAATCACAGTGCAAAAAAATAGGTCGCTGTCTTTTAAACCCTTGTATGAGATTGTTTAATTTGTTTCACCTTTATTTAGCCTACATCGAAATAAAAAAAACAACACAACGACTAATAATCTAATCTACTCCCTATATTACTTTCCAAAAAGAACGCTGAGGTGCAAAAGCAAACGCGTTAAATACAACACGAAACACATACACGTGTGCAAGTTGTAATATGTCAAAATGCGCACTATACACCTCTGCGTTTTGGGGAGAATCTTCTCACGCAGATGGGATGGGACTCCACAAAATCCTGAACAAACTGCCTATATAGGAGGCAACATTTGTAAAAATCACAATGTAAGAGTCGTTATACTCAATCCTTAACTATAATCAATCACACTGAAGATGGCAGATGAAACATTGATGAACGCATGCACACATAATGAGAGTTTGAACCGCACCTTGCTTCTCTTCAAGAGGCTCAAATCCAAAAAAATAAAAAAAATCCTCCACCTCCTTCGCAGCGGATGAAAGATCTGGCGATTTCGGAGATGCTTCAGTGTCTAAACAGCCTCACATCACCGTATCCAAAAGTCTTTCCAGCCCTGGACACTGTATTTTTTTATTACGGGTATGATTTTTATTCCTTCTACCGTTTAAGCGCTGCAACTGTCAAAATATTTGCTCGTTCGTTATAATCCAGACGCACAACTTTCAGTGCGCAGTCTCTGCTAGACCTGCTATCTGCGGGAAATGTCTAACGAGCTCGAGGAATCAAAGTTATAAGAGAACCGGCGCGTTATCAATCCTGTCCTTCACCTCCCGTGTTTTTCGTGATGCGCACCCTGCGTTGCGCACTAAAGTTCCTTACCTTTGGATGCCACGTGCGCTCAAGCCAGCAGATGTCGCCTTTGCCTCAGTTTTATTTGAACACATACTGACTGTTGGAGGATAGAAAGAACGACTGAAAACGCATTTCGCCCAGTTTTTAACATAAACGGAATAAATTAAAGGATTATAATTAATCATAATAATTTTATATTTAGATAATAATGTTTTATGTTTGGCTTTCGCAATAAAATTAGAAAAGTATGCTATTGCTGTCATATATATTATCATGATACTTTTATTTTATATATTTGTCATATAAGACATAATGTCCCCCCTCAAATCTAATCTTTATTTTCTACTGGATAAAATTCAAGGGATTGCCTGGGCCATTCTACAGCTTGATTTTCTTTCTCTGAAATCATTTCAGAGTTTCCTTGGCTGTGTTGGATCGTTGTCTTGCTGAAATGTCAGTTCTGGTTTTATCTTCATCATCCTGCTAATCTAGATGTTAAACTGAAGCAGGTAATATTAATTTACAGTTATGAAGGGCAGAGGGTTACTGAATAACTACTGAGAGATTTCAGCTACTGTCTGGACTTTCACTGACTTTCTATGCCTCTCTTTCTTCTTGTGTTCAATACTTTTTCCCTGCCTCACACAGCTACACGTGTCATTTTATTTTATTGCCCAATTTGTAAACTAATTCTTTTTTTTCTTTGCATAAATGGATTTCTTTGGTTGTTATCAATATCTGGTGAACATTTCAAATCAACAGCACCTTTGTTGACGTGTTCAATACTTACTACACCCAGTGTGTGTGTGTGTGTGTGTGTGTGTGTGTGTGTGTGTGTGTGTGTGTGTGTGTGTGTGTGTGTGTGTGTGTGTGTAATGAGGTACTAAAACTATGTTTTATCTAGAAATGTGTTATTATGTAAAACTAGAAATCTTAAACAGAAATTGGGGAAAAAAATAAACAGGGGGGCTATATATATATATATATATATATATATATATATATATATATATATATATATATATATATATATATATTTGTAGAGTACTATTGGCATTTTGTATAGAATTTTAATCTTTATTTTGTCACCTACTTTGACAGCATTTGGACTTTTCACAGGTTTGAACAGGTTTCATTGTCAAAAAAAAAAAAAAAAAAAAAAGGAAAAGGAAAAACAAGTATAGTAATTTCACTGACAGCTTTCCTGAACTTTCATATTCTTCTTGGTGGTGCTACAAGACACCTTTGTTGTGGGAGCCTCTGTGGCACTTGAGCAGAATCATTTAGTCAGTTCTGTGTTTACTCTCTGTGGCTTTGTGGGAATTGTTTGACTTTTTTATGCTCAGGCAGGGTCTAAAATAAGCTTTTTGCTATACCTGCCAAGTACTTTTGAGATTGAGAACACTGACCAGATATAAATACTTTTAACCAGCCACAAAACTGTAAAAAAAATAAAATAAAAAGTGTATTTTGTCACTGAATTTGCTAGATAGTAGTGAAAAGGTCACATTTGATCAATTCAGTACATATTTAATGAGTTGTAAATGTTCCTTTAATAAAGCAAAACTGTGTCAAGTTTCAGAACATTCCCAGTGTGTTATTCACTCAGTTCATTGCTGTTATTTTAAACACCTGAAGCTCAGACTAAAAGATGATGAGAATATTAAATATCTCCACAAGCTTCCATTGTCCTAAACATAAAACAAAGCCTTACAGACTGAGAAATTAACAGAAAAGGACTTTATTGATTTTTATTGAACACTGTAAATAAGGTAATTATACTCTTCATGTGTTAATAAATGTACAAAATGCAGTTCATGGAGAAATTCTAGCGTTAAATACTACACAGCCACTGTACATCCACCTGTGGAGTCTCCATTCACACATATCTCATCCAGCTCAGGAGGTTATACTGCTTTATAACCACTCACACGCTCAGTACCATCCTATTTCTTCTCTAGTGTCATATACAAAGTACCAGGAAAGGTAACAACAGAGCTACATGTGGGAATAACAGCACAGCTTCCATAAATATGTACAAAAACATGAAGGTCAGGGTCAACAGAACAGGCACGTCATGATAACATCTGTGATTTAGTCTTCAGGCGGAGCATTTGTAGAAAATGTCCACAGTTTTTTTTTTTTTTTTTTTTTTTTTTTTGGTTTTTCATGATAAAGTGGTTTTAGTTCTTTTTATGAAGGAACTTCATTTTATTTCCTGGAAAAAAAGATAAAAATTTGGTGTGTAAGGTTATATTTCTTTATTTTTTCATAAAACAGGATTGATAGATACAGTGCTCAGCATAAATGACTGCAACCCTTTTTAAAGCTAGCATATTTGATCATTTCTCAGTGAATGTAGCCAATCATTTTACTGTTATATCAATTAAAATAAGAGATTGGTCCCCTAACATCTGTAGGAATACAGATGAATATATATATATATATATATATATATATATATATATATATATATATATATATATATATATATATATATATATATATATATATATATATATATATATACATATATATATATATATATATATACATATATATATATATACATATACATATATATATATATATATATATATACATATACATATATATATATATACATATACATATATATATATATATATATATATATATATATATATATATATATATATATATTCATTTATTCATTCATTTTCTTGCCGGCTTAGTCCCTTTATTAATCCGGGGTCGCCACAGCGGAATTTTTACGCAGCGGATGCTCTTCCAGCCGCAACCCATCTCTGGGAAACATCCACACACACACTCAATTTACAATCACAATTTACAATTTAGCCTACCCAATTCACCTGTACTGCATGTATTTGGACTGTGGGGGAAACCGGAGGACTCGGAGGAAACCCACGCGAAGGCAGGGAGAACATGCAAACTCCACACAGAAACGCCAACTGAGCCGAGAAACTACCTACTGCACCAATGCCTCGCCATATATATATATATATATATATATATATATATATATATATATATATATATATATATATATATATATATATATATATATATATATTCCTAACATATTTATTTGGGTGTAATTTTTTTTTAAGTTTTACTGGCTAATCTAATGTATATGCACAAATATATCATTGTGTGTTATTTATGCTGAGCACCGTACATATAACTAGTTTTCTGTACTCACCTAAACCCTTCAGAAATTTGTTGACTCCACTCTGTTCTGTGTCTGGTAACTCCTCCAGATACTGCTCCACCCTCTGCTCAAAAAGACCTGTTCAACGAGGGGTGGGTAAACAGACAGACAGACAGACAGACAGACAGAAAGACAGATAGATAGAAGCAAATAAAAAGTTTATAGATTAATAAAAAAAAGAACAACAATAACAGCAATAATAATAATAATTGTTATTATTAGCAATTATGGCTATTATACAGTTGAAGTCAGAAATATTAGCTCCCCCAGAACTATTAGCCCCCTGTTTATTTTTTCCCTAATTTCTGTTTAACGGAGAGAGGATTTTTTTCAACACGTTTCTAAACATAATAGTTTTAATAACTCATCTCTAATAAATGATTTATTTTATCTTTGCCATGATGACAGTACATAATATTATAATAGATATTTTTCAAGACACTTCAATACAGCTTAACATGACATTTAAAGGCTTAACTAGGTTAATTAGGTTGACTAAGCAGGTTAGGGTAATTAGGCAAGTAAAAAAAACAACAACAAAAAACTGCTTTTATTCTAGCCGAAGTAAAACAAATAAGACTTTCTCCAGAGGAAAAAATATTATCAGACACACTGTGAAAATTTCCTTGCTCTGTTAAACATCATTTGGGAAATATTTTCAAAAGAAAAAAAAATAATCAAAGAGGGGCTAATAATTCTGACTTCAACTATATACACTACAAACTAAATGTAAAAACATTGTTTTTGATAACCAGAAGGTGGCAGTAAAGATTCGACTCCCAGCCAGCTTAAAACGTTACCCTCCACCCCACCTCAAAAAGCCCTATGTGAAAGTGGATTACAGCGGTCTGATGCTAACAGGACATCACATCTGATGAGAAGTCTTGTTTTTATTGGTTTACCTTTGGCCCTGCACTTCCTCATCTCCCGGTCCTGGATGAATCCAGCAAACATCTGAGACTCCATGAAGACGCCCAGAAACCGGCGGATGCTCTTAGAAGCCACAGACTTGCGGAAGGGTTCGCGCTGGAAGATTCGTTCGCCTCTTTCACCCTGGGTGAGAAACAGTGAATAATGGCCAATGGTCTCCAGGAAAAAGCGGATGAAGGCCTCCGATACCACACTGTTCAACGACGTGCTGCACTCTGAAATCAAGGACAATATTAAACATAATTAAATATTAGATTTGATTCATTTTCATCTTGGTTGAAAAGTAAAGACGTTGGCAATGAAGCAACAAAGTATACTTTACTTTTTTAGATATACGTGTACATTTTTATCCAAACCTGGTTCAATGCACAACCTTTCAGAAGAACACATTATAATAGTTTGCAAAAACAGGTGCTAAACATGATTAGTTTTATAAATAAAATCTGCTTTCTCTATAAAGTCTTATCATTCCACAATTATATATTACATTTGAACTACATTGAGTATTTGTTGCTGCTCTTGTTTTTTCATACTGTGAATGAGCAGTTCAGTGTTGCCACCTAGTGGACAAAAGTTAGGCAATTCTAATTAATTGCTCGGATTCTGTTGTGTGTGCTGTTTACATTGTTGTTTGGCATATGTCAAATTCTGGGGTAAACAGATCCTAGATCAGGATCCTCAATTAACATGCAATTGCAAAGTAATGATCACGCAGCATGCAGTTATACATAGGTATTAAAGGGATAGTTCACCCAAAAAATGAAAATTCTGTCCTTACTTACTTTCCCTTTACTTGCTCCAAACTTGTTTGACGTTCAGTTGGACGCAAAAGAAAATATTTTGAAGAAAGCGGCAACCATTGACTCAAATAGTATTTGTGTTTCCTGTATATGTCAATGGATACAGGTTTTCAGCCTTCTTTTAAATATCATCCTTACAATGGAAGAAAGAATCTCAAAAGTTCAGAACAAGTAAAGGGTGAGTGAATGCTGAGTAAATTTACATCTTCGGGTGAACTATTCCTTTAAAGTAAGATATCATATGTTTATTGTCAACTAACTAATTAACACTTAAACTAGTCAATTGGCATTTTCAGACTTTCTTTTTATCTTTTTTTTTTTTTTTGAAGGAGCTCATTCATGTAATGCCAAGCAGCAAGCTTGTTGATTTAAAACAATCACTAACACAAAACTGGATCCATGCTCTCAAATATACAGTGGTCTCATGGCTGTTACAAAAAAATGTAAAGTCTCAACTATTTCACATTGCGCTGCACCCACCCACAAACATAAATCTACACCTTTTATACAAGCCATCATGTTTTGCTTGTAAATAAAGAGCAGTAATACTTGTCATATCACATCCGCTAACTACTTTTCACAGCTGTCTTGATAAATTGATAACAGAGTAACTGAAGTGACCCTATGTGTGCAGAAGTGTGACTGTTTGGACATCTTGTCTTGGATTTTTTTTAACAAACTGAAGTGGCCCAAATCAAAAGTGAAAAGATCAGATTACATGTGGTTTCTGTTGTCCACCTTGTCATGAAAAAAAAACAGATATTTTTGATATGTATTTTTGACATATTTTGAAACAGGGTGGTGGTTTTCCTGCACAGTTGAGCTCTTTTAAAAATGCATTTGCAGAAAAAAATATTTTTTTAGCAAATGCAAAATGTAAATGGACCTCTGTAAGTGAGTAACAACATCTGTAAGCACTTCATACAATAAATGAGCAGAGAAAGATACTTAAAAGTGTTGTTTGGTCTGCAGAAAGCCAGTACTAGTAATTGACCAGCAATTGATTCTGATTGGACAAGGGAAAAATTGGGCTACTTTATAATCCTTTTGGGTGAATTTTGAGTTGTCGTAAGGCTGGAAAATTATCAGGGACCTGTGGTCCAGTCCTAATATGTGGATTACTCAATTAGATGGATTTGGTTATTGACGATTTGACACGATCCAGGATAATTTAGTTCTTTAAAACTCTTCTGACAGTTGTTGTCATAGCAACAGTTCTGGTAGCTAAAACCAGCTTGAGAGCAGGTTTTTTTTTAATGTAAACAGGATTTGATCTGGTCTTCAAAGCAAAGGTGTTACTAAACGTATGTACCAAATGCCAATATTTTCTTACAGTAGTAACCAATACACACTTGGGAAAATAGTAAAATAATTGTAAAAAAATTATATATACATTTATAATTCATAATAATTAAAAATATTTAATATTAAATAATTAATAATATATAAATATATATATATATATATATATATATATATATATATATATATATATATATATATATATATATGTGTGTGTGTGTGTGTGTGTGTGTGTGTGTGTGTGTGTGTGTGTGTGTGTGTGTGTGTGTGTGTGTGTATATATATATATATATATATATATATATATATATATATATATATATGTATGTATGTATGTATATATTTATATATATATATATATATATATATATATATATATATATATATATATATATATATATATATATATATATATATATGTATATATATCTATATATATATATATATATATATACTTATATATGTTTATATATAACTTATGCAATCTGCATTCTGAAATAAAAATACAAAATAGGGTAGTTCCCCCAAAGAGGATTAAATAGAACTTTTATTAATATCTACATTTTAGATATAAATTAGTACTATTTAAAGGTACTGACCCAGCTGTACATTTTGTGTATGATAACAGACATGCTCATTATTCGACGGTTTTTGTTTGTTTATGTGTTTGTTTTTTAAAGAAATAATATTAGCATTATGACATCTAATATGACAGTAATTTGATGCTTTGCAAAAGTTGCAGACACCTTTACCAATTCATTTTAAAAATGTAATTTAAATTCGCTGATTAAGAAACTTGAATAGGCCTAGTTTACTATAATAAAGAATATCCGCTCGAAATGTAAAACTAAATAGACTGCAAAATACTCTTAACACCTGAAAGTGTAAAGCCTGCAGCCCAAAACAAAGGTGGAAAGTTATTGCGTAACATATTTGACAAACAGTTTAATCAATGTTAATCAGATGATGTCATCATTACGCTGCTGTGCCATCAGCAAATCGTTGCATTGCTGATCATGATTTCACAGATCTCAGATCAGTTCATCCAGACATTTCAATTTGATTTGCAAACTTGTTTGACGAACCAAATTAGTCAAAGATTATTTATCAAGAATAAAATATCCAGGAACTGTCAAAACATCTTAGAACATTAAAGCGAGGTACGAAGAACAACCCCTGGAAGCCCTGGTCATGCTGAATATCCATTTTATGTACAGTAAAAAAAAAACATGCATGTTCAGTATGACAATTAAAATAAAATACAATCTGAGATTTTTCATGGTGCTTATGAAAGCATATACGCTTATAAGGAAATGGAGCAAGATCATAACATTAGGCTTTTCACCTTCATCCGATTCACTGTCGGAGTCTTGATTGATGATGTCGTTCCTCTGTTCGAGAGATTGCTCCAGAGCAGCTTGCAGTTTGCGTGGAAGCAGCGAGGCCTCGTCATCCATCTGTATACAGGAAGATTACCATTGTAACAATGTTTAGTGATTCATGCCATGGCACATCCCGCTTGTTTATATTCTCACATCTTAACGACAACACGCAATTAGCTGTGTTACAGCCATGGGAGAAAGAGTTTGTGTCAAACTCAGGAGGGAGAGATTAGTTTATGAACGAACCTGTCTGATGAAGCGATCCGTCCCAAGATCAACCATTAAAGCCTGAAACATAAAGAGAAACAGATTTCAACTGGCTGCGTCGCATTATTCTGTTTAATCACACAGCATTCAGTGGTTTTGGGGAGGCTTAAACGTCACAACATTTCCAGAAGTTGATCCACAGCAGATGGAGTCTGACACCCATTTAAAAATGCAGTGTTAAAAATGACAAGCGCCACAAATTGCTGCACTTCCACACGTTTTCACTGTGTAGGGTCACCCCGTATGGCCATTACAAGTGCACTTGTGTCCAAAATGCTGCTGCCAAATGCACTAAATGCCAAAGGCTCAGTAGAGACCGAACTTCAGCCTTGTGGCCAAGCTGGCACTATGCTATGGGCAGCTGGGAACAACAACGCTCCCGGTTGGGAAAGTTTCGAAGAGTGGAGGCAACAGTCTGGCCAGGAATGCTGAGCTAGGCTTATGAAGCTGACGCCACATTAAAGGCTCATACACAAAAAATTGGCCAGTTCTCTGGGCATGTTATTGTACTTAGTATGTTTCTCATTCATTCCAGCACATTTCTGAACCTGGGAAAATGACTTTAGCCCTGTAGTCTACTGTGAGAGAACAACATAAGGGTTCAACGATCAGGCAGCTTGTTAGAGTAAGAACATAATTGAAGTGTTAAGGAGAGCAGCCAATGAGACAGTATTCACAGGAATTCACAAGTCACCATCAGCTAAACGGCTCTCAGAATAATAACCTCCCAGAGTGAGTAAAAATGCCTGAATCTTTGAAATAGAGACTTTATTTATAATGATTTGTGCCTTTACAATTTTAGAGTATAAAATAATATTGTAATATGTTGATTTTTCTGCTAAACGAAAAACAACAACTGGGGTCTTCAGCAAATGATTTGAATAGCTATATTTGGCAAGAACGAGTCATTCTAGAGTTAGTGGGGTGACACTTTTGGGGAGTGCATTTGCATATTATGATGGCACAATAAATGAAAAAAATACAGCTTTTTTTCCCCCCTCTTTTTCAACTTTTTGGGCTCAACAATTTGGAAAAAAAAACTGAATGCATTTGATGACTGATGAACCAACCAATAATAAACTTTTTTAAGTAACAATTTCTTCATCCCAGTTTTCATAGTTCACATTACCACAGTATTCTAAAACAAAACAAAACAAAAAATATATAAATTAAAATAAACTAATAAATAAAAGATAAAATAAAAGTAAATAAAAAATAAAAACAGTAAAATCTTTTTGTATGACTTGTTTTAAATAAATAAATAAAGAATGAAATATTGTTATGCATGTGATGCTGATTCCAGAGCAAAGCTTGTGTCTGTGTTCACTTACACACATGTATCTCATGATATCAATGTCTCAGAACAGCTTGATTCTGAGTAAATGAACCAAGCCATTCTCAGATGCTGGAACAGTGTACCATTAATTTATTTTAAGGGATAGTTCACCAAAACAATAAATTCAGTCACCACTTACTGACCCTCCATTTGATATAAAACTGTTTGAATTTCTTTCTTTCGATCAAACAAAATAATTTATTTTAAATGTTTTTTTCCTACAATGAATATCAATGGCTACTGTTTTTTTAACATTCTCCAAAATATCTTCTTTTGTGGACATTTGATTAAACTTTTTTTTACTTTTTTTTAGGTGAACTATGCCTTTAAGAAAGGCTTTCTTTAAAGGTGCAGTATGTAAGTTTGACACCCAGTGGGTGAATTAGGTATTGCATTCCTGGGTCAAAGCAAACACAAGCACAGGCTGCCAGATTGAGGACCAACAGGAGGGAGTCTGAAGATCCGGCCTAAAGGCTGATTACAACAGTGTTCTATATAAAAGCCATGACACGCGATAGAAGGAATTTTCTCCATATTAAAATGAGTTTTTGTTCTTATCAACACCTCGAATTGATATATTAGAAACAGCTTCTATTTCTTGCAGCTGAACAACAGAAAACTGACAATGGTCACCTCAGGTACACCTCATGTGCTTTATTCAGTGTTAAATGCTAACAATGTGAATTTTGTTGCCATTTTATATGACATTCTTTGCCATACTACTGAAAGCAGCAGCAGATAGTTCACCTCAGATCATCAAAAATGCAATAAACTTTTTCAAATTAAACTTTAGATCTGTGACTCGCATATCAATCATTCCACATTTAAATTTAATAATGTTAAAGAGGTTCAATATGTATTGATTAGGTTATAAACCTTAGCATTTCTTGAGTGAGTGCACTATTCTGTGCTTCTGAATGGCTGTAATTAAATTTATGTTGTGTATTCTCTGGTGCAAATAGCCAAATTGCTTATCTCATCATTTAGTGTGTTGTTAGGACACAGGGTTAACATAAACCCTGCTCACCTAATGTTTACGTTCATAATATTTATATTATTTGCTTATTAATAACCTCATGTGGAACTCTGAATCTGCATCTCATTTTGGAGGCTGCTACTGTCCACCGGAGGTCACATTTCGGTAATGGACGCATGCTTTGAGAGCCTTTGACTGAGGGGATGAAATATGCGATTTTGAGATCCAACAAGGCAACCCAGAGTACTAAAATATAATTGGCTATAGTGGCATTGGAAAGGTTAAAAGAACCAAAACAAAGACAGAGTTCTGGCATGTAACAGTATGGTACTGTTATGCTTTATAAGAGTCAAAAACTTGCATACAGCACCTTTAAAGAAGAGACCCTTTTCCACTTTGTCTCCAATTTATGAGGTGTCTAATTTTACTGTTGTTAAATTATGTATTAGGTAAGCCATATCACAATGTAAAATTTATACTGAAATATTACGCTGTCCTAATGTGAACTCATGTATTGCATCCTGGGTCTAATGGCAGTTTTTCAGACAAACCAGTTTCATGTAGGCTGGTGCACAGCCAAGCACACATTGTACACACTTGACAAAGTATCCCATTACAGTGAACATGATGGGTGACAACAACAGGGCTGTTGCAATGTTTGTGACAAGAGCTATCAAGTGTATTTTGTCCGCACCTCCTCCACAGGCAGTTCCTTGAGCTTTGGCAGCGAGCTGGATAAAATACCCACTAAGAAAGGAGTCGGGCAGCAGACGATGTCCACCATGGAGGTGGGCAGCACAGGGATGAAGGTGTGCTGCCAGGAGAAGGGGTAGAGCAAAGCCACCACCGCATGAACACAGCTGGAAAGAGTACTGTAAAGAAAGAGAAAAAGCACAGTCAATCACCTAGCTTTGACGAAATCTCACACACCTTCTGAGCAAAGTCTGTTCAGGAAAAAGCATTTGAGCACAGATTTTCCAGTTTATGTTGGCTTTAGTAAGGGAACAATGGAATCTGTGATTATGAGAGCAACACAAGAAAACAGCCAATGGCGTTCGTTTACTTTACACAAGTACTTTTCAAAAGATCTCCCGTAATGTTATTCACAACGTGGCAGTGGCATCAAGACAACAGTTATGTAAAACTCTGTGGAGATAATGGAGTGATGTAACAGCACACGATGAAAGGTCATATGAATCACTGATATGATCATTTTTGTAAGAGACAAATGATGTAGTACACTGAAAACCTTTATTCTGGTCTCAAATGTAAGATGATGCTCTGTACTCAATTTTATTTTCCCTTAAAAAATAATAATAGTAATAATACTTTAATGTAGCTGAGATGGCTAGTAGTGGGATAGTTCACCCAAAAAACTAAGATCCTGTAATCTTTTACTCATTCTTTCCAAACCTATTTCTTCTGTTGAACACAAAGAAAGATATACTGAAGATTGTTTGAAAAAAGACATTGGCTGTTTCTCAATTGCAAAAATGCTGAGAACAGACTTGTGTTCTTGTGGAGATCGTTCTTGCCAGGTTACCACGGAAGAACAAAGTCGGGAGACCACGAAAACAGAAGACACAACATCTGAGAAATGAAATGCTGCATTCTTACTGATAGTCACATAACATTCACGCGTTTATAACGAAAAAAAATATTTAAATATTACAGCATTCATACAAAGATTGATTGTTTTCCCCCTTTTTACAATATATACTATGCATAAAGACCTTTCACTGCTAAAAACTAATTTTAATACGAATTTCAGCAAATAAACACCCTTAATGTGTTTATGCCTTTATTAACATACTCATATTCATGTTTACTTTCATCTCATCTGTCTCATTTAGGAAAACTCCTGAGACAAATAAGTTATATCTCTGAACTTTGATAATACATCTATATAAAATGCTGTGCTTCCCACCTCCTTTTATCAGCTGCAATGACTTCTGGGACTTCTAAAGCAAACTTTGCTCTCAAGTCTGCATCAACACATCCTCGATATCAAGAACACATCCGGTAGTTTTGGAACAAAACTTTGGCAGTTGTTGATGAGGTTACACAAGGACACATAATCACTGAATAACGCTCATTGAGAAACAGCCATTGACTTTTATAGTATTTTCTTGTTGTTGTTGTTCCTACACTCTCATAAATAAAGGTACAGGAGCTGTCACTGGGCTCATTTTCAAAAGATACATATTTGTACCCACAGTGTTACCTCAAAAGTGCATATTAGTGCCCAAATGCACCTAAAAAGTACATTTGAGGTGACGTTATGGACCCTTTAGGTACAAATATGTAACTTTTGAAAAGGTACTGCCCCAGTGACAGCTCCTGGACCTTTATTTTCTGAGAGTGTATTATGAATGCCAATGGCTGCTTTTTCCAACATTCGTCTGAATATCTTGTTTTGTGCTTAAATCATAATTCATAGTTCATACTCAAGTTTATCGAGCCACCTGAGTGTCAGTAAATGATGAAGACACAAAAAATTTTGGGTGAACTATCCCTTTAAATGTATCAAAAGGGAAACATTTATAAAATTACAATCATTGTTTCCACAAAATGATTAAGCTCAATCATTTAAAAAAAATGCAATTTGCAAATAATAAATGCATAAGCATAAAATCAGCATATCAGACTGATTTCTGGAGAATCATATGATACTGAAGACCACAGTAAGGCTCATTTATAAATATATTTAATAGAAATTGTTATTTTTAATCATAAAAATATATATAACAATACATCTAAGAATATATAATGTACAATATTTTTACGGTAAAAAAATAAAAAAATATAAAATAAAATCATATTGGCACTTAAAGCTTTTAAAAATATTATTTTTAAGATAAAAGAAAAGTCATGATATCTCCTTCTAGCTGTTTTCTGCTTGCTTGTATTTTCTTCTACCAGTAGGGCTGCACAATATATCATTACAACATCAACATCGCAATATGATCACTAGCAATAGTCAGATGGCAAATATACGTAATGTTGAGTCTGGATTAATACTGATCATTTTGCATGTGTTTTATTGGGGCCTGTGACTGTGTGAGGGCTTTAAAAGCATTCAGGCATATGAAATTGTACCATTTGTAACTTTGAAAAATTAATAACAATTCATTTTATTGAACTGTTTATAAAAACAAAGACTATGCAGTATTAATTAACATTTGATCATTTAATTACTGTATACTTTAATACTCTTTAAAGAATACTTTATATTTTATCTGTATATTTTTCTTGTAGATTGTTTATATTTTATGCATTCCCCTAGAGCAGGGGTCACCAAACTTGTTCCTGGAGGGCCGGTGTCCTGCAGATTTTAGCTTCAACCCTAATCAAACACACGTGAACAAGCTAATCAAGGTCTTACTAGGTATCCTTGAAACATCCAGGCAGGTGTGTTGAGGCAAGTTGGAGCTAAATCCTGCAGGGACACCGGCCCTCCAGGACCGAGATTGGTGACCCCTGCCCTAGAGAATCCTCCCAAATCTATCAATGTAAAATTATAAATTCTTTACAAAGAGTTAATCAACTAGGTTTACATGGACACCAATAATCCGATTTTAATACGATTAAGACAATACTCTGATTAAGACTCTATCATGTTAACAGCAATTTTTGATTAATTCAATCCGATTAAGGTCATAATAGAACAACACAGAAATTGAATTAAGACATGTGGAGTATGCCGATTTTAGTCGCATTATTGAAGTGCAGTGCAGACGTGAAAACTCCTTAATCAAGCTATTACCCCCATTTAGGATTTTGTAGCAAATTCCTTTAAAACAACACTCTTCCAGCAGTTCAGTCGCATCTAATATCTTGTTTGGCATGCAGTTAAAGTCGACAAATTAAAAATGAAACAACCAAAATTACATAAAACTCTGGAGGAAATGTGGCTAACGTGGTGACACAATGGCGTTAATTGAATTATGTGCTATAACATGTAAAACAGAATCATGAAAGGAATATTCGAAAAGCAACTCATGTAAACACCTTAATCATATTATTGTCTTATTCAGATTAAGGTAAATAATTAGATTACTGATGTCCATGTAAACATAGTCATTACATAGTCATTGTTAAATTTTTACAGTATCATGCAGCCCTATCTACCAGTGTCTGAAACTTTGTATTTGTAATTATTTGACCTTTTATGATTAATCGCTCACATATGTAGTAGGTCACTATGTTTATGTTGTTTTCACCGCGATATGGAGTGGACCTGAAAAATCTACATTTTTATCAGAGAAAATTAAGTGATGTACACCTCAGTTTAACAAACAACACATAGAAATACACTTTAATCTACAGGTTCAATGTTTGATGAAGAAACAAACTGAAAAAACACTAGTTGCCATTATAAAAAGGCTGTCCAAGTGTTACCAGTAAATCAATGGCACAAAATGTTCCAAAAAAGAAAATATGCAAGACTGTTTTATGTGTGGCTTGGATTTAAATGTTTCATTGGTTGAACTACCACATTACCCATTGTACTGTAAGTGGACAAGCTACATCTAAATCTCTATATCTTCAGGGCCCCATGGTAAAGATGATATCATGATGGGCAACCACACTGTAATAACACGTTCACTATTATTCAAACAACACGTCTACAGATCACGCTCCTAAATTACTCTCTGACGTTCACGCAGCCGTGAGATGTTACAGGCTAAGCGCAAAGTCACAAATAGCATAGTGGCCTTCTCACGGTCCCCGGCTTGTTGATAGTGGCTGACCCTCCTTTCTCTTGCTCTCATCTCTTTCTGTCCCATCCACCATGCAGACCCCCATATATACAGAGGCCGAGAAAATAAACCATCAGAAGCACACTGACTCCAGCCATGAATTAGAAGGGATCAGGCCTGAAGCCAGTGAGAAGATGTGGTATGCTAACAGTAAACTGAACATAATTGCTGCACCAATACTGCTCATTTGCATTTTTAAAGGAGAGTGAAAAATGCCCTCTTTTACATGAAAATTAATTTATGCTATTTTTATCAGAATAGAACTTCTCCGGGTCTCAAAACTATTTGCATATCTGCAAATTAGCACATGCAATTAAGCGGTGCATTTTTAATCAAATTAAAAATTATTACATTTCATGGCCAATGCCTCAAACACTCTAGTGTGTGTGTGTGTGTGTGTGTGTGTGTGTGTGTGTGTGTGTGTGTGTGTGTGTGTGTGTGTGTGTGTGTGTGTGTGTTTTGTATAAAAAATTGTATAATGACATTGCTATGACCTGGAAATTACTCTTGCTGCATCCCAATACACATATCCGCCCTAAGAAGTATTTGAAAAAAGAATTGGTATGTTCCAAATCTTGATATGTTGAAAAGAGTATGCCAAAGGTTCCCGGATGGTTTACTATTTCAGGTAAAAATTCCATCCATACTCTAACCACTGATATTGTCCACAAGACACTGCATATTGGACGTAAATTTGATTACAATGCGGATAAAAATTGTAAAAAAAAACTACTAAACTACTAAACTACTAAACATAATGGACGCATGAGACCAACCATCGAGTAAAGGAGGAAAAAGGCTTCGGTAAAGATGTTTGAATGACTGTTTATCAATATCTAACCCACTGGAAAACATGTAAATCGTGTTTTACGTGTTATATTTCATCTGCAACAACAACATGAACTTATGTAAAGATGTGTTTGGATATTAACGTCTGAATGCATAATTATCCAAAAACCTGAGAAGATTACTCTGCATGAAAGACTTGTGAATGGCAGATGATCCTGCTGCTGCTTCTCCAATAAGGTAGGAAATTAAATATGAAAGAAATGTGGATGATGGGAGAATGACTGACAGGGCTCGTAACTAAGCAACACAACGATCTGTTAACGAGAAAGTAGTGTGTCCCAAAGCTTGCATAGTCTTCTGTTACACACACAAATGTATATACTTTTCCTTCACAAAAACGTACATACTTTTTGGGCATAGTAAAAGTATGTGAATTGGGACACAGCAAATGTTGAGGTGGTTTATAATGACATGCTATGTGTCCCCTTAATGGGATACAAAACGTCCATGTTAGTGTCTTCTTAGTACTTAACAGGATCTTTTCACACTTAAAATTTGGGTTTGATTTTAAAAATGTTGTAAATGTAAGTAACATTATAGACACTATAAAATGCATTACGTGAATGGAATAGCCTAATAATCTACCAAAACAAGTGTGTGTGTTTGTGTGTGTGTGTGCGCGTGTGTGTGTGCATGCGCGTGTGTGTGCGAGGGTGAATCGGCATCCTGCATTCTGGCATGTTCACACTGGGAACAGAAATGAGATGTTAAAAACCTAGCCACAGGCGAGACAGGCACATTCTGATAGCTGATACCTGGAATGTCAGCATAACGGAGGCCTCAGAGGCAAGAAATCATGGGAAACATTGAAGACAGAACTTCAGACCAGTCCAAACACTGCTCTATGCTGCTTGAGTCCTTCAGGAACCAAATAACATGAACAGGGTTAAGATGAAAACTGCTGTGAGCTACTAAGTCCTGCCTGAACTGCCATACAGAGCTGGTATGTGCACAAAAACCTGCCTTCAAGCTCACTAACCAAATGAATTATTGCTGTATGCATTTTTAGTGACTTTCAAAACATATTTTCGACCAAAAGATTTAATGGCTGTATTATGAAAATAGATTGTATAGCAAGTAAAATGTCTTATAAGAGAATTAATCAGCTATTAATTATTAGTTAAAGAATTAAATTACATTTCTAGAAATAAAAATGAAACAGAATTAAAATTACCACCAGGTGCCAGATTAACAGCAATAACTGTATTAAATAAAATTTCTATTTAACTTAATTTATTATATATATTTTAAATGTATTATACATTTATAAAATGACCGGCCACTTTATTAGATACACCTGTCCAACTACTCATTAACAATAATTTCTAAAAGCAACTGATGCTAGAGGTCAGAGGAGAATGGCCAGTCTGGTTCGAGCAGATAGAAAAGAAACAGCAACTCAAATAATTACTAGTTACAACCAAAGTATGCAGAAGAGCATCTCTGAGCACAACACATCCAAAATCTCTGAGGAATATTTCAGTACCTCGTTAAAAGATTAAGGCAGTTCTTTAAGTAAAAGGGGATCCAACTCGGTTCTAGTAAGGTGTACCTAATAAAGTGGCCAGTGAGTGTATATACACATTGTTACAATTTTATACTGTACTTCAAAACATAATGTAACATATCTCTTTCTGCATTATATATCTCACCCCTGTTAGAATACCTTTAAATATGGCTCAGCAGTGACTTAAACATTTAAAAAAATGTAGGTTGCTCTCTAATATTGATCTTCACTGTAAATAAGCAACGCTAAAATAACAATTCTTCGGTCAAACTTAGAAACTGCTGAAAGTTCATGTTTGTTGCAAGCAGCGTGAGCCCAGCTTTAAAAAGAATAATCTGCAACAGAAGCAGCTCAAGGGTGAAAAACACCAGATCCCAATCGGTCAAAAATACATATGCTTTCATTTATCCAGCCGACAGATTCTCAACAATATTACATCTTTCATAACTCCTTAAAATAATGTTAGACAGCTGGCTTTTGGATAAAGAGTTTTAGAAGTAATTTTATACATTTAATGAGAGCTTCTGCATCTTCAGCTAGTGGTGATGTGCTGTATGTGATGAGAAAGAGGCGGCAATAACACAAAGTTTATGCAGAAGCTAATGTAAAATATGTTCCCACCACTATGTAACATACTGAACACATATTCCTGCTAAAATAAACGAACAATGGGAAAACATTCAGTCGGGACAAAATATGTAAATTATATAATAACCAACAAATGCTGTCTGAAACCTTTTTTGAACCTTGAGATGTACTTTTAAATCTTAATGATTTTTTTTTGTCTTATTATAGAATCTAACCACACAAAAGTCTCTAGGCTACTTGGCGATTGCATTCTCCTAAAGGCCTTCCTTCCCTCTTGTCTGGGACACAAAACATTTTTCCACCTGCTTTTCTGTGCTCTGACATTCTACAGCAAAATTTGCACACACAGTGTCCTCAAGCAAAAGGAAGTCATTTAGAAATGACAAAACCAGGCAACACATCGCAGAGTTTATCTCCTTCCTGCCATTTTTAACCACATAAAATGCATCATTAGGAGACAAATTTCAGCAAGCAGCAATCTGAATGCAACGGTTAAAGACAAACGTATTATTTGCTTATACTTTAACGGTGATGCACTTATTTCATTAGCAATCAAAGTGTTTCTCTCTCCCTACAGGAACTCACTTGGCAGCTTGATTGAATATCAGTGTCTGGTTTGGAGCTCCCCAGACAATCACACAGCTAATGGAAAAGTTTGCGATTCGAGAACAATTACTTTCTGTGCCACAAGAAATGGGATGTTTAAAGACTCATAAAGGGTTCAAATTTGCATTGCCTAATGTGGAATTTTCTGCCAGATCCTGAGTTACAAATATATGTTACAAGCTACTGAAGCATATACATCATATACTGTTGGCAGACATTTTTGGAACAGTGGTCTTACCCAGGAGAGCCGCAACAATGTCATTGATGTGGTAGAAAAGAGATTTTTCTACTTTAGTTCTAACATGGCCCATAATCCACCGAAAGGTTGCTGGGCAACACTGCTAGGCCTGGACCAAATCCCATCAATCCACCTATCCTGTTTTGACGAAAGCCAAGCCCATGGAATGTCAATAGTTGGCTTAACAGCATAATATGTTGTAACTAGAGCTATATCTATTATGATAATGGGTGTGAGTCAAACCCATTCACAAAGAGCGGGATTTTAAAAGCTTACTTAGGGTTACAACAGAGAACGCATTACTTTTGTTTAAAAAAAAAATCATGTTTTTAATCTTTAAGTAGGTGATCTAAAGTACATATGTACCATGGGAGAAGAGGAGGGCAATGACTTCAGCTAGGTCAATGACACCAAGTATGTTCACTCATACATTGGTGAACTGTGAAAAACAAATGTTATTGAGGGGTAAAAATAATTTATTTGTTTAGCATTTAAGATAGATTACTTCAGTTTATTTATGACTAACATAAACTTGAATCATTTTCATAATAATATATTAGTTTGAAATGTTAATAAATCTTTCTTTAAGTTTTTGAAGTCTCTTATTTTGTTTTACTTGATTTATAAACTGGATTAACATGAATACATCCCAGATTAAGTAAGCTTCAAAAGACATGTTAGTATGAATTCATAAAAAAATAGTTTGATTTCAGTAGAACAAAAATAAAAGTACACTTGTTTGTTTTAAAGCAAACATCAGGCTACCTTAAAGAAACACTTAAAAAAAAAAAAAGGCTCATTTTACAACTCCCCAAAAGTTAAACAGTTGAGTTTTATTGTTTATGAATCTACCAGCCAATACTTGGGTCTGGCAGGAGTACTTTAATATCATTGCGCCAGCTGCAAACATGGTACAGCAGGAAAGTTCCTTGATTTTTACACCAGAATGAGAGTATAATTCCTACATATTCCTCTAGGATTTTGTCCAGCTGTGGCGGCAGGCCTTTTACGCAGATCTACAACCACATATGGCGTTATTTCAATGACAAATGTTGTGAGCGCAGTATTACAAGTTGAGATTGCATTCATGTAATACAGGCATGCGAATCTCTTTGTTTGCGCGCTGATTTCCTCTGTTTGTGCACAAAACTTCTTGCATGCCCTCAAATATACTCTACTCAAGCTCAGATTTTCTTGTGTGCTCTCAAATAAACGCTTCTGAAGAGCAATTTAGTGCGTTTATGTAACAATGTCTCCAACATTTATTAGATATAAACTCCAGCAAGATAAAGTCACTGTATGCAGAGCCATGGACCTTTATCTATAAAGTATAATTATGGAAACTGTGTTCATCTTAACAGAAAGCTGTCATGTTTGCTAGCCTCACGCATCACGCACCTATCAGTCAGTCAGTATGTCACCTTAAAAGGATAAACAAATAATGCACAGCTCTACTGCGGTTGCAGAAAAGTTTGTGCTGTAAAAATTCACTTACATTTGAATACGTTTTGGTGCGATTAGAATCCGTTATTAAAAAACAATGACTGAATGTTTGTAATGTAGCCATGGCGGGATGAATTTTGATGAATTTTGACCTGCTATGAAAAAATAAATGTAGCAAAAACCATGCTGGGCATATGAACCTAGATAGTAGCAACTTTTAATTTTTTTAGTCAGTCTCATTACACAATCAAACTACAGAAAAGTCAAGCGTTAAAACTTGAAATTTATCTAAACTCTTTTTAACTTTGTAATCAAGATGCTATTGGTCTAATCCGATTCAATGATTTATGCTAAGCTGAGCTAAAAGTGCTCACGCCATACCCAGAGATTGGCTGCATGTATTCGAAAATGGAAAAACTCAACTGTTTAACTTTAGGGGACTTGTAAAATGAGCCTATTTCTGAAAAAAAATGGAGTGCTCCATTAACAAAAAGCTTTTCACAGGTCACTACATTTGATAAACATTTAAATTTAATACATTTAAAATATATACATTCAAAAGAAGACACACTCACTAAAAACATTCATCCTTGTCCAGTGTCTGTGCTTTTTCTCTCCTATAGTTATTAGTGTAACTTTCAAAAAAATGCTTACTTGTTTAAAATAGATTGGTTTGAAAAATGGAATCCCCTCACAAATGCACTTGTCAACATGTCTATTATTTTGTTTCTGCTGACTCAAGTCATTTGTTGTCATTCTTGTTCTCTCTCCTTCATTTCTTTTTTGACTGTTAAACAATGGCCCAGTTCAGAGTTGAGACTGTGTGCTCAAACTAAGAAGTGCAAAAACAGGAAGCTTGAGCTCCAGACTGTCATGAGCGTGTTCGGGACCATTTGCTGTGAGTGTATTCAGTGTATTCTAAGGAGCCACTGACATTGATTTTACTTTACCTGTATATACTTTTTTTGACCATTAACGTGCTGATAGACATTGACCTGCTATTTATGAATCACCAATAGAAAAAAGTTCAGTTATAACATTTATTTAATATTCTACTGAAGACATTTCATTTTAAAGTACAAACAGAGTAAAAAACTCAGCAAAAATGATTTGCTCTGATCCAAAGTGACGGCAAAATTTGTAATTAAGGTACATCTGTCACTCTGTGACAACATCGCCACCAATTTGAGGAGAGAAACACGCGCAGTCAGTCACACAGGAAGTGCATTCCTTCCTTCAGAGTAACTGCCCACCCCACATACCCCGCTGCTGTTTGTTTAAACTGGCTGATGATTTGTGGAGATTAAGCTTTCACAAATAACCTACTCCCTAATGACCCCCCGTGCCCGGCCACAAGCTTCCGTGACCAAGCACGAAGGCTCAGAGGCGGGGGAGATGAACCCTCTGGGGGATCATACCATCCCAAACACAACCAAAACCCCATCACTGCCCTGACCCACTTCTTCATTTAGATCAGCAGGGACTCCTGGGAGGTTAGCCCAGTGTTAGAGGGTGTAGTCAAATATGCTTTCTCTGATGAATTTAGCAGTGGCCTGCACGGAGCAGCCATTGGGTCACCCTTACCCAAAACCGCAGTGGAAAGCTGCTATTTAACAGATGCACTGGCTGGACACTGACAGACACAACTGAATTGGGCCTGAAAACAGCTATTTTCTGCCCAGATAAGCAAAGACAGATTGGCTGGAGCATTCAGACCAATACTATGATTGGTATTCCATTCAGAATCCCCATGGTCACAGACAAAAATACCGAATTTTGTTTTCCTAAACTTTGTCCTGTCTTATGGCAGTGCTTTTAACTTAAGAATTAGAAATAAACAGGTCTGAAAGAAAAAGACTACAACAACGAAAACGAGGAGAAAAAGCGTGACCCAAAAAGATAAAAATCTTTCATTTGTAGCAGATGTTATTTTATGGGCTCTGAATGAGCAGACGGAAAACTGGAAGTGACATCGCACATCAGTGAAGAAAGAGGTTATTGAGAACATCTGCTGTTAGGCCACACTCAGACTGCTGTTGTCACAGTGGTCAGCATGTCTTAGAAACACAGCTCCGTTTTGGGAGGACTGTTTCAGACCATGTTTGGTCTGAAAAAGCAAGACGTTTCTCATGGGAATGAAGAGTGCGTTATGTGAGATGATATGCTGCCTACACTTGACGGTTCATATTCATGTGCTCAAAGGCTGCAGTCGCTTGTGAACTCACAGTTGAGCGAACACACAAGAGTGTCTCACCTCAGCTTGTCAGCCACGAAGATGACCCTTCGTTCCAGCAGCAGAGAGGCAAAAACACGAACCACCTGTCGTACGCTCAGGCAGTTGAACAGACTCTCAAAGTCCACGTGCTCCAGTCTAGAGTCCATGGGCCTCCTTAACTCAATCACCTGAGAGGAATACAACACAGTGAATTACCATAAGGAGCAATATGAATCTTTTGAATAATTTGAATAAATTATTTTATTTATGAATTTTTAAGTTGGAAATTGAAATTGTTACAACTGGATACTATTTTTTCCCATCCAGGCAGCAGAAAAAAATAGGATGCTAAGAAAGTTATTACATTTTTCTGTAAGAGCTTATTCTTTAGAATAACATACAATTTTGCTGCTTGTTCAAACTACTCACTTAAAATGAACTGAAACAATACTGTTCTTGAGTTTACTTAAAAACAACTTAATTATTTTTTGTTCAATCAACTTATAATTACACAAACCTTTAAGTTAACTTAATTTGTGTTAAGACAAGATGAAGGGATTGTGTGGAATATAGCTTTTTTATAGTCTAAATCAAGCACAACAGGTCCAGAGACCATTATTAAGAAAGTATGTGTTAGTATGCACTGATTTTCCAGCAAAAGTGTTTTGTGGTTATTTATGGCTATTTTTTTTTTGTATATTTTTTATAAAGAACTCTGTATTTGTATTTGTAAAGAGTTACAATAATTATAAAACTCTGTATAAACATTAAATTATTATTGTTATTATTATTATTATTATCATCATCATCATCACAATCACCAGCGACCTAGTCTATACAAATCACTGGAAAACTACAAATCTGCCACCAAAAGAACTACAAATCCCATTTCACCTGTTCACACACACACACCTGTTCTGGATTACTGATGATGACAAACACATACGGATACACATCAGTGAATCATTACTTAGACTATAAAGACACTTCTGAAATACTTTTTTTTTTGATGGTCCCTGTTGCACATTTTGTTGACTAAAAGATGCTTTGAAACTACATGCAAATTACTTCTCAGTTGAGTATTAGTAGACCGTCTGCTTAACATCTATTGATGCAGTTCCTTTAACACATTTAACTGACTATAAGAAGTTTTGCAAATACATGTCAACTTACACTGACCCTTACCCTAACCTAACAGTCTACTTATAATCTAATGAGAATTAGTTGGCATGTAGATGCAATGTAACTTAAATTCAACTAAATGTGAAAAGGGACCATCAAAATGAGGTGATACCAACACCAGCATTTTTCCTTGTTTGTCTTGCCATGTTTCAATCCTGGCTTTTTTTATCCGTTTGGATTCTTTGCTGCCTATCCTGACCTTTTGGCCGCATACTGACCATGTATTTTGAATTACTTTTGTGATTCTGTTTTGCTCCAGTTTTGACTATTGTCTGTCTGACTACTCTTTTTATTAAAGAACTATAGATCCTCATTCCCATTGTCAACGTCCTTACCTTAGAATTATTATTATTATTATTATTTATACTTTTTTATTATTATTTAACAATGATTAAATTAAAACTTATAAGTAATTAAATAAATTAATCATATTTTTATTGAAACCACAGATAAATTTCAAAAAGTAGGACTGTAAACTACATAAATGAACAGCCTGACGGTGTAAAAAGAAGTTAATTTTACATTGTTCCACGTGTTCCAGATGTACTTACTATAGTAATAACAAAAATAATGTATAATTACATGCAACTAACCCTAAACCAAAACCTTGTAAACTGTAAGTGAATGTTGTTAGCTAAAATCAATTAGCACTTAAATGTATAATTACACATTAGCAAAGACACCGTAAAATTAAGCAGAACCAAAAAATCTTTACTGTTAAGGCCAAAAATGTCAATATTAAAGTTTACCCAGAAATGAATATTCTGCCAACATTTACTCAGTCATCACTTAAAAACCTATTTTAGTTTGGAACCCAACAGAAGACATTTTGAAGAATGCTGATTGCTGACACCCATTTACTCCCAAAGTAATGTTTTGTTGATGGGTGCAAGGAATCATTCATTCATTCCCTTTCCTTCGGCTTAGTCCCTTTATTTATCAGGGTCGCCACAGCAGAATGAACCGCCAACTTATCCAGGATATGTTTTACACAGTGAATGCCCTTCCAGCTGCAACCCGGTACTGGGAAACCTCCATACACATTCATTCACACTCATACACTATGGACAATTTAGTTTATTCAATTGACCTATAGCATGTCTTTGGACTGTGGGGGAAACTAGAGCACCTAGAGGAAACCCACACGAACAAGGGCAGAACATGCAAACTCCACACAGAAATCCCAACTGAACCAGCGATCTTCTTGCTGTGAGGTGACAGTTCTAACCACTGAGCCACCGTGTCGCCTGCAAGCAATCATCATTCTTCAAAATTTCTTCCTTTGTGTTTAACAAAATAAAGGTTTAAAACCAAACAAGGGAGAATAAATAATAAGGTAATTTTCATTTTTGAGTGAACGATCCCTTTTAAAATCATGTAGCCTCACATGTAGATCTAGAGATTATATTACATTTGTTTCATTAAGCATTGAATAAATGCGTACTAATCTGCAGCAGCCTAACCTCATTTCCTGCTCCAGGCAGGAAGGTTTTGACTTTTATGGTTTTGCCTGGTGCTGGGAAAGGCGACTCCATCACACTTCTCATGAAAGGATACACAAGCGCAGCTGAGATCCCTCTCCTCCTCTCCACCTCATCAAGAATCTGTAATAAAGGAAAGCATAATAAGCTGATGGAGAAAAAAAAAACGACAACAGCAGGCATTACATGCAGACTGTGACACTGCTACTGGCTTTACACGTTACAAAAAACTGATGGATTTCATGTGGTCTGTTTCTTCTTTCCCGTCAGATATATGAGTGCGGAAGTCTCTGGAATTCTAACCTGTCACTTACAAGTCATGGTTTTCATCTGCTACATGAGGGTGTAAAATCAGAGTGACGAAAACTAGCACTTTCAATTTCCACTGAATATTATAATAACAAAAGTTGGATGCAAGTTGGTTTTTGACTTCCTCACTTTCCCTCCAGTGGAAGGTGGAAGTGAAGGAAATAATATTGGTTTAATATGCCAGAGAGAAAGACAGATGTACTAAGTTGGATGTTGGTCAATGCCAACACAAGCCTTGCTGCAGCTGTGCCCATGTCTGACAGCCAGAGAGACCATGTGGAGGTGTGTGTTTGTGTGTATGTGTGTGAAAGAGAGAGCAAGCCTGAGCTCACCTTGGAAAACAGGTTGAAACAGCCCAGTCGACTGATGACACAATAGACTTCAGGAAGGCGAGGCCCTTTCCCACTCGGCTGCAGGTGCGGGGAAAAGATTACACAAGCAATTAAATCACACACATGAAGTAACTGGAGGCTACGCAGCATATGAAAGTATCCAGGTGATTTCAGCAAGATGTATATGGTACTAAATCACATCCGTGAAAGGTGAAATTGAGTAGAAACCAAAGTTTTTTTGTGGTGCTTGCATGTGCAAAAAGTTGACGCCACAATGCTGGGTTATTTCTATATAGTCAAGCGCTTTTATAGTTTTGCTACTGCATGCAATTTTTGGGGGTTTGTGTGGACAACAGCCAAATAGATATTCTGATTACTAGATATAACTTTGGTCTCTTAGCATAACTTGAATTTGTAATTATTTTATGTTTTATCACCTAGCAGACACAAAGTCACACTACTGTTCAAAAGCTTTATAATAATTTTGAAAAAGTCGGCAACACTTCACTTGAAAGAGGGTGGTCATAAGAGTTATGAACTGTTCATAATCATGACATTACATATACACAGATGAATGAGATTTTATGCATGCTTATCGAAACTATCAAGTTTCATTAGCTCAGTTGTCCTTTTAAAACGGTCATTTTTTGAGATCTTTATAACAACTTGACTTTACAAAGACAACAAACCAGTCAGTGTGTTTGTTTTGACAACTTGACATTGTCAAGACAGCATGATGTCATAAATCTGTCATAAACATGATTGTCCTGAGCCCATTATAATTCTGTCATGAATTTTATAACAGAATCATTCACATTTTTCTTGACCTCAACTGTCATTAAAATGTCATTAAACATCCATGCACATTGCCAGATTTAGTTTAATATGATTTTTGGCATTTTCACAGACAATCGCTGTTTTTTATGAACAGTAAATGGTTGTTTTGCTGGTTCTAATGTGTATTTCAGTGTTTGAAACCTAAAATATTTTTTTGTGATTAAAAACACTGATAAATTGTCATTTGACAAGTGTGGTGTGTGGTGTGTATTGAGCATATCAAGGGTTAATGAGCAGCCGCAGATTAAAGCCAGAACTTATGCCTAGTTCATCAGCGTTGAAACCAACCCAAGCTCATTCTGGAAACGTAGCCCTGTGGACGTTTCTGGAGAATGGGATTTATGTGGCCGCGATTTACATTCTGCTCCTCCTCTTTGCGCTCGCCGACCGACGGCTCGCCTCCGAGTGGAGGGCTTTCCCGATGCAACCAGTTTGTCCGCTTAGCTCACAGCGTTGCGTCAGTGGAGCGGAGGCCCCGGAAGAGGAGGAGGAGCCAGCCGCGGGGACGACGACCGGGATCGAGTCCGGGGAACAGTGGTTGCAGAAATCAGGTTAGATGAAAAACAGAATCCGAAAACGCGGTCGAAATTGAAGACGAGGGCTTTTGCTTTTTTTTCTTTCTTTCTGGACGGCTTTTGCAAACCGCCGCTTGGGTTTAGAGAAGGAGGAGGAGGAAGAGGAGGGCGGCCGGGTCGGACGATCCGGCGGCTTTTCGCGCGAGAGCACATCGGCCTCTTTTTGTTATAAACAACATAGGCTGTATCCAGTCAACTTATCAAAGTGAAACTGAAACATTGCCTACCGAAAAAATTAAAGAGTTTTGTCTCTAACAATGAAAAAAGCTAATATATATAAAAAATAAAAAAAACTGTTAAGCTGTTGCAAGACATCTCATGGAGTTTTTCTTTCATTTTCAATTATTTAAGTGAAATATACCCATTTAATGCAGGCCTATTTTTTTGTGTTATTTTAGTATGGTGGTATTTTAAATCTAAGTGAACAATCCTTTTTCGGGGGTTATAAAAAATACTCAAAATGAACAACCTTAATTTTTGGTAAAGTATTTGCCCTGTGTGCTATTCTCCTGCCGCTGAGGAGCAGAGTTTGTTTGCAGCACGAACCAATAACGAACAATGACTTGTGTTGATCAAAAATGATGTAAAAGTGACATTAATTCCTCATAACCATTCACACTGCTGTCGGATTGCAAAACATCAGCTTTTTATCTGATTTAATACCACATATGAAAGTGGCACAAATTAGAATTGAAAAGATGAAATACCATATGGATTCCATATTCCATACATATGGGCAAGAAAAAAAATCAGCTTTGGGCCACAATTACCTGAAGTGTAAATGTAGCCTATGTTACATAGCTGCCCCTTGTTGGTCATGTCTTTCTTGTATTAGACCTTTTTGTGCGGTACCACAAAACACTGCAGCATTGCGTTTGGTAGGTGCGTTTGGAGTATTAACACTTTTAATGAGAAATTTTAATAACAAATTCATTTTGTTTCATTGAACACATGATCAGAAAAATGTTCAAGATAGTTACAAAGGCATCATGGCCATCATGTTTATGACAGATTTATGACAAGTTATGCTGTCTTAGTAATATCAAGTGACAAAGACAAAGGCAGGTTGTGATATCATTGTTTATGTCAAGTTGTCATAACGAATGCATCTCAGATAATCTCACCTTTGCATTTAAAATGACATAAATGATAAAATCACGTGGATAAACTCTCCTTCATTTGCATGGCATGTCATATCATGATTACAAAGGTGTCATGACAGTCATACTGTATGAACACCGCCATCAGGTAAAGTGTTACCTTTAGGTTAAGTGATTTGTAGAACCTAATTTAATGCTGTCATTTACTCCTGTGATGGCAAAGCTACATTTTCAGCAGCTATTACTCCAGTGTCACATAATCCTTCAGAAAACATTCTGATGGGGTTTTTTTGGTGCATAAAGTGACAGTTCAAACAAAAATGAAAAATGAGTCATCATGTAAACACTCTGCAGCTATTCTGCAGCTGTATGCCTTCTTTCTGTTTCACACCACAAAAGAGGAAATTAAAAAAAAAACCTTTTGTGGTTGTTCATATATTCAGAGTGAGAAGCAAACACAAATGCATCACAAAATGGACCCATGAAGCATGTGCTATATATTCCAAGCATTGTGTTGGTATGCTGTAGGATTTTTAAACAAAATTTTATAAAAAATATATATTATTTAACAAAAATGGTGCATTGCAGACTCATAAAAAGCAGATATATTATTCTGTTTTAAATCGCTTCTTCTCTAAAGTGAATACACCTGCCGTGTTTGTCACAACACCTTCATAACAATATGACATTCATCAGTGGAAAAACACAATGTTATTTTTAATTCATTCATTCACTCATTCATTTTCCTTCGGCTTAGTCCCTTTATTTATCAGGGGTCGCCACAGCGGAATGAACCGACAATCAACATCATCAAAACATGAAAAAGCAATGCCTTAAAATTAACCAAAAAAAATTTGTTTGGGGGCGTCAAGGTGGCTTAGTGATTAGTACTGTCACCTCACAGCAAGAAAGTTGCTGGTTCGAGCCCCAGCTGGGTCAGTTAAATTGGAGTTTGCATGTTCTCCCCTTGTTCGTTTGGGTTTCCTCTGGGTGTCCTGTTTCCCCCACAGTCCACAGACATGCGGTATAGGTAATTGAATGAACAAAATTGGCCATAGAGTCTGGGTGTTTTCCAGTGTTGGAATGCAACTGAAAGGACATCTGCTGTGTAAAACATATGCTGGATAAGTTGACGGTCCATTCCACTGCGGCAACCCCTGATTAATAAAGAGACTAAGCCGAAAAGAGAAGAAATGAATGAATATTGAGATTTTAATTAGTTTTATTGCTAGTTTCATTGGAAATGTTCATGTCCTATTGTTTAAATTTACTGAGTAAATCTAATCAACAAGATTATTTGATACAAAGTTAAAAAGAACAGCATTTATTTAAAAACAATATCCTGTACCATCCTCAACAAAAGTCAGACCTCTCTTTTTCAAGCCATTGGTCTCTGTACACAGACATTGTGATATGTGTGATAATTATGTACAGAAGCATGTTCTATTTAGCATTGGCAAGCATCACTAAAACTGAAACTTTGAGAAGTAGAAATAAATTAGAGAAAGAGAGAGAGAGAGAGAGAGAGAGAGAGAGAGAGAAATCTCAGTTTTGCTGCTCACCAAATTGCAGCTTAAAACATAAAAGCCACATCAAAGGGATTTAGGTGAGTTAAAATGAGAGCCATAGTTTCACGCTGTTTAAATGGATTTTTAAAGCTTTTCTTCAAAACGTGGGGACAGAATCGTTAAAATAATTACCCCTTTTAACTACTGTCATCCCACGCTACATTTTATAAACTGTGCGTTTAGCATTCAGTTCATAACCTGAAATTTAACACACGCAATAGTGCAGTCTAAAATGGATGCATGCTACAAAATGGATACAGAAGGTCCAGTGTAAACACAGCACAGGTGCAGTTCCACAAAACAAATGAGTTGTCACATGCAATCCACTAAACAATTGAAGGTCTGGCTATTTTCTAGGAGTCCAACCAGGTTAGTGTCTCTCAAAAGCACACAGGCACAAAGAATCCCCCCATTCCTCTTGTCCATATTAGGTATGCAATTCTCCTCTGCTGACTTTTTACAAATGGATGATTAATTCAAGCATGCGGAGCTGGGTTCAAATCCTCAGGAATGCCGCCCTCATGCCAGCCCCTGGACTTCCTCCCTGCAGGGAACACAGTCAACACTTCTCTCCACTGGGCCATTCAGATGCTCAAATAGAAGAGGCGAGAGAGAATTGAAGCTAAAGAAATCCCACAAGTAATAACGAATCACTCTAAATCTAAATACAAACAACACAAGGCCACGTCTAATAAAGCAGATATGCTACTAGAGCATATCAATTACACATTTCTCTACTTCTAGCTAATTTCTCAACAGTTAACATGCACTTTAAAGGGCACCTATGATGAAAATTATCTTTTGGAACAGTTCGTTTAGACAGAACTTTGTGCAGGTATAGTGTGTTCAAAGTCATATTGGGGTGATATAAAGACAATAAGTCTCTTTATTTAAATTTCCTGATGTTAAAATCTCTCCCAATTTGAGGCCCACCACAACGTGACGTAGGAGTGCAGTTTCTCCGCCCACCGAATTGATTGACAGCCGCATATTAACATGTCTCAGTAGTAACGTGTATAATCATATCCACAAGAGAGGACGTGCATGAAGCAACTAGGATTAAAAGATCTGTTGAGCTCTCTTTGATCAGCAATCATCATCAAATGTGATCAAGAATGAGATTTACAAGTTTAAAATATTAAAAAACAGTGCATGCTTGAAAGGAATTACAGCGGTTTTACTGTTTTTATCACCACAGCCACATGTCTGTACAATTACAAAACAAGACGATTCAGTTCCAATTTGCAGATGTTAAATCAGGTTTATTTCGTTACATAACGAATATCCATACAGCAGTGGACTTACCATGTATCCTGTCACATTAACGACATTGTAACGACATCGCTGTGACTTATTGTTGCAGAAGGTCTTGAATAACTCCACAACAAATACATCAAATAATCATTGGGAAAGTTTTTACTGTAGTATTATTTCTCAAAAAGTTTCGTAAGATTTGCTTCCTTCATGTCTGTCACTGTGCTGTTTATCCGACGCACATTAGCCGGAGATCGGTGGACGGGGAGAACTAGCATTAAAGGTACAGGCAACAACAGCTACATTGTGTTCAGAACAGAAAATTCCAATTCTGAAAGGTAAAATTAATAATCTGATGGGTATTTTGAGCTGAAACTTTACAGACACATTCTGGAGACCCAAAAGACTTATATTAAATCTTGAAAAAGGGGTAAAATAGGTGCCCTTTAATTGCAAAACATAATAATTGTACATAAAAAGCAGTTCATTTTAACTGTACAAAAATGAAAACCACAACATGCAGCTCATCACAACATCCAAAGAACAATAATCACTGCAAAACTCCAAAGGCACGCAAATTTATAAGCGAATCTTACGGCACAATGACATCTTTTGATGGTTTGCGTTTCCATTCTTCTCCTGAGAAACTCTCATTAAACCAGAGGAGAAACTTTACGAGAATCTGTTTCTCTTTGAGCACAAAAAAAAAGAGCAAACCAAACACTTACTCAAGTGACTGACCTAAACCTCCATCCATATACTTGCTCTTTAATTACAACGTGTGATGCAATATACAGTATACATATGGTTTGACCAACAAAAGAAGTAAGAATGTGACAAAGGCCCTCACCAGAAGCCGTCTGCAATATCCAAATCGTCTACTGCCATCTTCTCCAGTGAGCATGAAAGAGAAGGTCTCACTGTAAAAGCAAATAAAAAACGACCACCATTAGTCCCCAATCCCCCGTGCAGATCAGGTGATAAGAAGGAAAAGTGTTTAAAACCACTTGAGAAGAAATGCTCTTGAGACTGACGACTTTGCCTTTGAGGCGTATCCACTGCGGTTTGAGGACTTTATCAGGCAGCTAAAATGTTTGCAGGACAACTAAAGAACTTGCTCAAATTACCCAGGGTTTATAACACGGGGCATTTGGCCTTGAACGCTTCAATTTCTCAGTTCAGTAGATGAATAAATTGTGCAATAGTGTTATTGCTGCCCTAAACTAAACAATGTGGCTGCCTAGCCTTTAAAGGCACATATCCAACAAGTCTCGAAAAATGCTCTTGAAAGTATACATTTCTCCAACAAATGTGATTTAAGCCCCGTGTGATATGTTGTGTTTTTTTTCAGTTTGCTCTATTGTAAATATTCTGATAATGTAAACAAACATACTCTTTTCATGAAAAGGCACCATTTTGTCCCCAGTATAGCTTAATAGGGCTTTTTTTCTTTATTACAATAATCACTTCATAAATTGTTTCATTGCTGTCTTTTGTGCTTAACTGAATGTTCAATTCAATTCCATTTATCTTTATTTCCATAGCGCTTTTACAATGTAGATGGTGTCAAAGCAGCTTAACATAGAAGTTCTAGTAAATTAAAACTGTGTCAGTCTAGTTTTTAAGAGTTAAAGTTCAGTTTAGTTCAGTTCAGTGTGGTTTAAATTTCACTGCTGACAGTCCAAAGACTGAAGAGCAAATCCATCGATGCGCAGGTCCACTAGTCCCAAACCAAGCAAGCCAGTGGCAACAGTGGCGAGGAACAAACTTTACCAATTGATGAATGTAAAAAAATGTAACTAACAAAGAGATTAATTGCACATAAATAAAAATTAAGTCAATAATTAGTGATAATCAACTTGATTCAAACCCCTGAGACCTTCATTCATATAAAGTTATTTTGAGTGACATCTGTCCAAATAGTCCAAAAAATGCTCCAGAAAGCATATTCAAAACTGTGCATGTGTCTTCACTGGTTTAATCAGAATATTATCAAGCTACAGAGAGTGCACATAAAACAAAAATAACTTAATTCAACAGTTTTTTCTTCCCAGTGTCAGTAAAGGGCACACATTTACGAGCACTCTACACTGATGTATGCTTTAGATACCAGTGCGTGAATGTTTGTAACAAAGCAGAGGTGCATGAGCAGCAGAGTAACTGAGAATGACAACCATAAAGAGCGCAGTATTCTGGTGAAGGTGCACCATATACTGACACAGAGGAAGAAACTGTTGAATAAAGTCCTTATTTTTATTTTTAGTGAGAACAAAATTATTCTTTTAGATTGATAATATTCCAATTGATCCACTGAAGGTATCTGGTCTGTTTTGAGGATTTTTTTTTTATGTTTCTGAAACTTGAACGAGTTGGGAATTTGAACTTTGCTGTCAATGTAGTGTGAGAAATGTATGTAAAATGCCTTAATTTCTATACGCTTATACCTGTTGTATTCAGACACAGGGCTCCAGTCTTTGGCATCTGGGAAGCAGAACTGTGGAATAGCCTTGAGTCTCTGTTCAGCTTCCCTCATCTGCTTGGTGAGTCTCTCTAGCTGTGGGGGTCAGAGGAAAAGGCCTAGTAAGAAATCCATCTCAGATTTTTGCACAACATCTTTACAGTGTCCCTCCACTACTATGACAAGTATGTACAGAATATTCATTCACCCCACAATGGGTCAATCCCCCACCACCTACTATGTCAGCAGAGGCCCTCTGTTCTAGTTTAGAAGCTCAATGACATGTTGACCCTCTGTCGTGTCAACATATTTCAGCCTCTCTAGGGAACACAATCACTGAAGCAGATCTCAGCTAATTAAAGACCTATCTCGGTAACTAAACAGGATTGCTATGGCAACGGTTTCCTGCTTATGCCACTTACTGTCAATATATTCCAATGATAAGAGCTCAAAGCGTCTTTATTTTGAGATATACTTCAAGGAAACGGTGTGACTATTTAAACAAAAACAGGCCAAAACCAAGTTCATTTGGAGTTTATCTTAGAAGTCCGAAACAGCTTGTCAGAAAAGTTTGCTCAGGCTGGTAAACAAGCTGGTAAAGTACATGGTACTACTTACAAATGAAGTTTGGCTTTGGGGCTCCACCTTTTTTAACCCTTTATAGAGCACTCATTGAAATACTCATTGAAAAAAAAAAACCTGAAGTGTTCATGGGAGTTATTACAAAGCCTTTTTATTAAAAAATTATATTGTAGAAATATTAAGCATTTTTTTCCTTACTCTAAAACAGAAAGTGCCTTTTCATGGGAGCTTATATTGTTGGAGGCATTGCATATCACAGGACGCTAATCTTTTTCACATATTTTGGGGATGTCCTAATATTAGAAGTTTTTTTGGAAAGGGATACATAGCATTTAAGAGAATATCCTAAATACTTCAATTGATTTCAGCTTTGAGGTTCTTTACTTGGGTATGCTGTCAATGATTTTCTTAGAAAGAAAAAACAAATATATGCATAGAGTCATCTTTGCTTCAAGTAAAAAAGCCATTTCTAGATTTGATTTAATGTTTTGAAAAATATATTCATTAAAGAAAAAAATTACACACAGTGTGCATAACGGAAAAGATACATTTGTTGACTTGTGGTATACATTGATTGAGTACTTTCATTCAACCTAATGTGTTTTTTCTATAGACTTTTAAGATTTATTTTTACTGTTAATATTGTTTTTACCCCCCTCCCCCCTTTTTCTTTCTTTTGTTTATAGTTTTAATAAGGATGATGTAAAATAAGGCAAAGGCATATGTTATTCTGTTGCTGTCATGAAGAAATGTGTGTTTCCTCTGATGGGGAAATTTAAACGGGAAAAGCTGGAAATGTGACATGTCTACTGATGCTGTGAATTGCATCCCTCTGCAATAAAAAAAAAACATATTATTTATGATTATTTACCTGATAAAGGGTAAATGTACAAAACCATGTTGATCAAAATGCTGCTCGCTACCATGTAGACAGCTTTAGGATGTTCTCTAACAATATATCACTGCTCTGTAAACTTCTTAAACATCTTCTTAAAAAATAATAATAACTTTTTTATTCAAGTATATTGGGCCGCTAATGCATAATAGGGCTATGCACAGCTAGAGCTATGCACAGCTAGTGTTTCTTTCCATACCAATAAACTTCATGTAAACGGTTGTAACGAATGTGACTTTTATCAATTTTAAATGGTTCCTTTAACAGCACTGAAGTTGTAATTAAAAATAATTTTTAATGTAATTAAAATACAATAAGTTAAATAGACCTCACCATTCATTTAGTTGTTCAAGCGTAAAACAAGAAAAAAAAAAACTTTTACACAAACGCGCTGTCAGGATTAGCAAGCAAGCACAGACACACCATTGAAAATACTGGGATAAAATTAATTTTCATATTTCAAAGACATGGCACGGAAAAGCATAATTTAATGTAGTGCTTCTTGTAAACATTGTAATGTATATCAATCAGGCAGTGGAGATTGCTGATTTTGAAAAAAAAAAGACCTTAAACACAGTGGCTGCGTCCGAAAACGCATACTTCCATACTTTATAGTACGCTAAAATCAGTATGCGAGCTGAGTAGTATGTCCGAATTCATAGAATTCGAAAAGCAGTACGCGAGAAGTACCGAGATGACTTACTACTTCCAGCGAGATTCTGGAGTGCACATCCTATGCAGGCTGCAATATCCCATAATGCCCCGCGAGAAAATTTATGAATGGAAATGAGGCGATGCAACTGACGCAGGTAGGTCACGTGACCATGACAAAATGGCAGATGTAGTACGTCTGATTTCCATTCATACTTTTCAAATTCATACTGTATAGAACATACTTTTCTAACGGCCGAGTAGTACGTTTAAATTCAAATGCAGTACCTACTAAGTGGTAGGCGGTTTCGGACGCAGCCAGTGATTTTGTGACAGCATACACTTCACCGGAAGTGTTTGACCCAAGTTAATGAAAACTTAAAAGTCCTTCTGCATATACCCTATTGCACATAAAGATATAAAGTACATACTTAACCATTGATAAGTTTTGGTTCAATAAGATTTTTTTTATCACAAATTTACAAAGTAATTTATTCCAGTATTGGCAAACCTAGAAGAACTAAATGGCAAAAGAACTAAATACAAAAACTGTACTGTTTGATGTACTTTGGATCAAATAAACACAGGCTTTGTGAGCATAAGAGACTTAAAAAACATTTAATAGCTTACTGTTTTAAAACTGTTGAGCACCACAATAATAGAAAAAAAACACTCGATATGAACAACATTTAGAATTTAATAAATATTATTCACAATCATACATCAAAACTTTATCTAATATGTGAGAATTAAGCATAAAAGATGTTTAATAAGACTATTAACTCTGAAACCTTCAGCTAAACATAAAAATCTTATATAATTAATAAAATTAAATCTTCAAGGACAACACATATGAAGAGATGAAGCTAACCGTCGGAAGACTTTACGCACGACACATACACTTAATACACTTCATATACACAGACACCTTTATGCTATAAAACTGCAGGTTAACTATGTCTGTATTTAATAACTTATGCTTGAATGTAACTTTTACTTAATTTAAATGTATTGCAATTATGTGCACCTTTTGTAAAGCTGCTTTGAAACAATAATTATAGTAAAAAGCGTTAAACAAACAAACAAACTTGAATTGAATTAATGTCGGTAGACATTAGATGTTGTGCAGATCATCTTAAATCTAAAACACAATCAGCATCTCTTTGTTTTTTTACAGGGAATATTCACCTTGGGAAACTGGTAGGTAACTTCTGGAGCGTAAGAGTTTTTGGTGGGCTTTTTCTTCAGCGAGACCACCACAAAGTATTCAAAAAGCTCCCTTTCCTGCCACTCAATCAACTGCAGCTCCAGCGTCCTGTAACTGGGTGCGCGTCGCAGGATAGACTGCAGCTTCAGCAACCTCTGAGTGTGTGCTGCATAAAAAACAACACACAGACAGTGCTATTTTCAATAAAAAGTTAAGCTTCAAATATTTCACAAATGATGTTTAACAGAGCAAAGCTTTTTTTTCACAGTATGTCTGATCATATTTTTTCTTCTGGAAAAAGTCTTATTTGTTTTATTTCGGCAAGAATAAAAGCAGCTTTTAATTTTTTTAATAACATTTTGAGGTCAAAATTATTAGCCCTCTTAAGCAATATATTATTTCGATAGTCTACAGAACATAACTACTGCATAACTGTTTGTCGCAAGTTGTAATGAGTAGCACTGGTGTTTCTCAAGGAACAGTTTTAGCTCCATATTTATTTACATTCAGCTCCAACATTTGTCATCTACAGAAATTTTATAATGACTCTGCAATTGTTGGTTACAAAAAGGATCATGATGGGAGTGAATATAGGTTGCTTTTAAAAACTTTTGCTGACTGGTGTAAAACAAATTGTCTTAAATAAATACTAATAAGACCAAAGAAATGATTTTTGATTTTTGATAGTAGACATCTACAACAAGCGGTTCCAGTGATTATACAGGAGTCAGCAATTGAGATTGTTTCATCATATAGGTACCTGAGTGTATATCTGAATAACAAGTTCGATTGGTCTGAAAATACAATTCAGGTGTAAAAGCAGGGGCAGAGTTGTATTTATTTGTTAAGATGACTGATGTCCTTTGGTGTGTGTCAAAACCGCAGTATGAATGTCATTTTATTATTGTTTTTATATATATGTAACTTATTTAATCTATTTTTAGTATGGAAAGCTCTGCTGTGACATGTGAATTTCCCTTTGGGATTTATACAGTCGAACAAAACAAAACAAAAAAACCATCATTATACTTGCCTAATTACCCTAATTTGCCTAGTTAACCTTATTAACCTAGTGTTTTAAGCTAAATACTGGTATCTTAAAAAATATCTACTAAAATAGTGTGCACTGCCATCAAGATAAAAGAAATCAGTTATTAGAAATTAACATATTATAAACTATTATGTTTAGAAATGTGTTGAGGTAAACACCTGATAAAAAACATACAAGGGGCTAATAATTCAGGAGGGCTAATAATTCTGACTTCAACTGTATACATATTATTAGTGGAATGATGCTGCACAGATTTTACATTTACTTGTGACAAATCACAAGGCCATGTGATGTTGTTTGTGCAGTCTTTGAGCAGAAGTCAACTCAAACACACTGTCAACTCAGCCATATGTGCTGATGCCTCACCTTTGAACCTGTCGTCAGAGTCACTTTCACTCTCGCTGTTGTCATCTGCAAACAGAGAATATGTCAGATGGTCCACTGACAACATTTTTTGGGTTTGGACTTGAACAAGCTAAAATGTGTACCTCGTAAAGATGCAGTTTCTATGTTTGAAAGTGAAAGCTTCTTTAGCCTCTTCTTGCCTCTTTTGGTACAGTAGATAGAGTTTATTCTCAACACCACCTATTAAAGAAAACAAAGCATTACAGCAAATTGAAAATGACTTTTAAACTGCCACTTATGTACACACAGTTACTCTGGAATGTTAGGAAGTTTTGCTAAATAATATTTTTAAGGGGTGTTGTGTATTGATTGTAGCTATCAGTGAGCTCCTAAAAGCCACTGGGACCACTCTATAGCAACTTGTAAAACGTCTAGAAAGGGGAAAACAGTGAAACTGAATCTTTCTGTGCTTCAGGGCATTTTTTTTTTTTTGAGAGTGGTTATGCGAACTTGAGCAATAGACTCTGGGTCTTTCACTTTTCTATTTAAACCCTGGCTGCAGCATATCAACACTGACAATAAAATTGTGTGTGGTTGAAGGTGTTTTCCCTACAAAAACATTCAGAAGCAGTGGGAAAAAAGTAGCTGGAAGGCAAACTGGTCTGCTACACCTAGCTCTGAACAACTGTCAACTTTTGAAGTGTGTTCACACGTGGCAGGTTTGGTTCATTTAAAACAAACTTTGGTCCAGTCGCTGTTAAAGTGGTTTATTTGAGTAAAGTTTGAACACTGTCATCTGAATCCTGGTACAAAATAAATAAGTGTGATGAGACCGTGAAAAAAGATGTGTCACAGTATACTTTCAAATAAACTCTGGTGTGATTCAGCTGAAATATACCAACAAAAGACATCCAAATGAACCAAAAACAAACATGAAGATTCATTCATTTTCTTTCGGTTTAATCCCTTTATTAATCAGGGGTCCACACAGCGGAATGAACCACCAACTTAGCCAGCATATGTTTTACACAGTGGATGCCCTTCCAGCTGCAACCAAGTGCAGTAAAACATCCATACACACCCTTTCACACACTTACACTACAGTCTGTCTTTTGACCGTGGGGGAAACCGGAGCATGAACATGGGAAGAACATGCAAAGTCCACAAAAAAATGCCAACTGACCCAGCTGGGACTCAAAACAATGACCTTCTTGCTGAGCCATATCACAATTTTGAGCCGTGTTTTCCATATCACAAAATATGTCCACAAAAAGACAGAATGCCTAAGCAGATCTATTTTTATTATCATAGTAGCTACGTTTCCAGTACAGGGTGTCAGAGAAGTCTTCTTACAGCAGAAAAGCAAACCAGGACTAAACATAATATTTTTTTCTTTAGGTCTGGACCAAAAAGAACAAGAGAATTAAACTAGTGTGAACCTACCCTTAATGTAAAAACAGTGTCAAAATACAGTGTACACATATATACAGTGTATTTATTTCTGTTTTGCTGTTCTCACTAGAACAAAAGAAATTCGCGTTATATCCTAAACAGTATCACTGCATATGGTGTCTGATTATATCTGATTATTTCTGATTATGGATACCACTTGTGTCCGATTTAGCTGTCTTTCTTTTCGTTAAAGATTATGAGCTCTATTTAAACAATCTAGACACAAAGTCTAAAGCGCATGGCACAAAAGCATAAAGAGCATGTTTGAATCCACTTTTGTTATTTTAAGGATGGAAAAATACCCTAAGAGGGTTGTGCTTTTTCTCTTAATGTGTTATGGGTGTGTTTTGAGCATAATGTGCATTAAACCAATCAGAGTTTCATCTCCAATTCCCTCTAAGAGTCAGTTATGTCATGCCATAGCACATTTGCTATTTATATGGCGGACTTTGTAACTAAAAAAACGGAATGCTTCACAAGTGAGAAAACTGTTAAATAGTGTTAAATAGAGCATCTGCAGTGCGAGGATAAAGAACAAGCCTTCTCCATTCGGCCTCTTTACTTTCTCTTTACTTTACTTTTACTCTTTACTCCTTTCTTTCGTGGAACTTTCAGCAAACGAATAAATGAGCAATAATAATGAAGTGTGGCAAAAAAAACAATATATATGTAAATATCCAAACACTCGTCCTATTCTTATGCATATAATAAATAATACTGCTAATAACAATAACATCATAATATAAATGAAAATTGTCATGAATAAACTGAAAAAAGCCTCCCGGATATGAAATAGGCATGGAGGTAGTGGTTTAAATTGAATTAATAATTTTGTAACATTTTAATCCTTTACTTTTTTCATATATAAAGATATTTGTGTGTGTATTAGGCGTTTGAACCTACATGGGCGCACAACTAACGCGCTCTGCACTGGACTTTACAAATGCTTTTACTTGGTTAAAGGCACAGTCTATTTCAGTTTCTCAGAATAACATAGCAATGTGCTAACAATGCGCCTTAATACACCTCCTTTTTAGACCAGAACACCCCTGAGTCCACAAAGTAGCGCAAATGGATTTACTATTTAAACAATGTGGTGCAAAACGTGAAAACTAGGGTTGCGCTGGTCTGAAAATATCAACAAATCGCGTCAAACACGTCTTGCGCCTTTTTGCGCCGGGTGTATGATAGAGCCCTACATACACAGAAAGCACACAGATCTGAAAATCCATTATCCAATCATCTTGAAACAGGGTTTCCCAAACTAGGGTTCTTGAGGTAAATGCAGGGAAACTGTGAGTTTATAATAAACAAAAAACAATAAACATTGTTCATAATAAACAATGACAAATCTAAATAATACGCTTAAAAAAACTTTTAACAGATGAGAGAATGAACACACCCAAATGTGTTGTCAAATTATTTAAATAGCAGCCTCACATTTCAAATGAAATCCCTTAATATTCCAGAGTTTACGCTAAACATATATTTTAGATAAACGTGACTTGGCTGACAAAAAAAAAAGTTTGGGAATCCCTCCATTAAACATCATGAATCATGAGAAAAAGAAATGACTACAAGGTCACTCCACATCATTCTATCCTCACTGTTTACCTTGGGGACTCGTTTCTGCCTGTGGGAGGCCAAGGTATCGGTGGAAGGGTTCAGGCTGTCATCTAATAGGCCACAGGGGGAGGAAGGCATGCCCAGCTGGGGGAGCAGCAGCATGTCATCATGACTGTGCCTCTTAGACAGACGGGACGGGCGCTGGCTCTTCCTGTCAGCAGGACCTGGCAGCCGCAGAGACTGACTGCTCGGTTTAGAGGGCAGCTGGTGAAACGGAGGATGATAAGAAATGAATTGATTAGCATAACTAAAAGATGCAGACAGTAAAATTTGTGCATTTAAAGAGTACAGTAGGATATGAACAAGAAATCAGGTAAATTTAAGACCTTTTTTAAAATTCCTTACATACATTTTAAGACTTCATCACCACACCATTTTAACAAGTTACACTGGCAATAGTTTAATTTAAATTTACTAAATATTGATCTGTGAATATTGATAATGATTATTGCAGCATAATTGAGAGAAAGTGGGAATGAAGCACAAGATATTTAATTGAGTGACTTATGCAAAAAATATTCAAATATACATTAGAATATTACATAAAGAAACCAGAAACAAGAACTACACCAATGGTGCTAGTTCAGTATGGGGGGCTTCAGCAAACTCCCTGACCTTTAAATGAACTAATGAAACTCTAGTTTCCATTTTAATACAACTCAGAACATTTATCTAAACATACAATGATTTAGTTGCTGCTACATTTTTCATGACAGGTTGAATTTAAACAGTACTTGTTCCAACTTATTATCCTTCAACCGTTAACACAAAAAAACTTGCATTTCTACATTAGTTAATTAATGTTTAAACAACCGGGCTTGACAGAACTTGTGCTGTCATGTAGCAATCGCGGAACCAAAGGAATTAAAACTACACAGAATCCCACTAATTGCCTATGCAATGATTAAATTCTGTCAAGCTTTAGCGTAATTTGAATTTATTTTATTTAACAGGGACAATGCTCATTAATCAACAGTAAAACTGTAAATAAGCCAGAGTTAGCTACAAGGGCTAATTTTCATCTGTTGCCCCCTGCCAGATTTTAAAAGGCAACCTAAAATAAAAAAACACATCATCACACATACAAAACAGTAAAGTTACATATGACAAAAGGAAAAAAAACATGTAATAAGAATTTCTTAAAATGTTAGACAAAAGTGTTACACATGATTACAAACTTGATTTGCTTTTAGCCATTTTTTTAACTTGTATTTAAAAGTAGAATAATTTGTAACACCCCTTAAATCAATCGGAAGTGTGATCTAAGACCTCTTTGTAAAAATATCATCTAAAGTATTATGAAAAAAGTATACAAAACGTAATACTTTTTAAAAAGACATTTAAAGGAACACTAGACTTTTTTGGAAACAGGATCATTTTACAAGTCCCCTAGAGATAAACAGTTGAGTCAGTAATATTTCTGGATCCATTAACCTGATCTCCGGGTCTGGCGGGAGCACTTTTAGCATAGCTTAGCATAAATCATTGAATCGGATTAGCAGTTTACTCAAAAATTGCAACAACAAAAAAATCCCACCAAACCCAGAAATCAGCTGAAGAGATTTAAAAATCTGTTTAACTCTAGGGTAGTTATTATGCATATAATATTCACAAAATAAACTGGATTGTTCCACTTTAAAATCATTTCAAGGGTCTAATTGTCTCTAAATTGATTTATGATCTTTTTAAGACCCTTCAGCCACTCTTAGTACAGTATGCTGAAAAAAAACTATTTCGTAAAAGGCACTAATTCACTGTAATTTTACATAAATCTCATATTGAAAAGCAGGTGCTCTCATCACTATCACTGACACAGCCAAAGAAACTACCTGGGGAGGTGTTATGGACTTCCTTTCTTGGGAGGTCCACATCCTGTTGAGTGAATCCCGGGACCTCTCGGGTAACAGGCGGGAATTTCTGGCCAGACATCTCCTCACTGGATCTACATCCTCATATGGATTCTCTTTCTCTGTTTGCAGAGGAACAGAGGACAGAGAGAGCACAAGTCAGACTAAAACCAAACACCAGCTGCCCAGGAGGCAACTTGAAAGGTAGCGAGGTAACATGCCTTCTTAAGGAGTGAGTGGGAGAGAGAGAGAGACGAGCTGATAGGGAAAGGGCGAGCGGAGGGTATGGAAGGCGGTGGAAGATGATAATGAAAAAGAGGGAGCCGGAGGCACCCAACGGGGCAGCTATTGAATGCTGGGAAAGGATTATTCATGGAAGTTTACTGCTGGCGTGCTTGAAACTCAAGTGCATCGTTTCCAAAAACAGTTTCTGTTGGACATAAGCCTTTGGACAGCACTCTGTCTCCTAAAATAAGGGCCAGTGATGAGTCAAGATAAGAGAATGCAGACAGTGCAGAACCTTCAGCTGGCTCCGCACAAGACTCCACAATAACAGTAAAAACTAACATTTAGAGTTTGTCAAAACGTGTCGAGGATGAATCTTCTTTTTGCTAACATGTTTTCTCATGCAAAAGGGTGGACTGCTTCTTCGTTAATCACCTCAGGATACAAATAAATGTGTGCTCTTATCTGTTAAGAAACTTTGGCAGGCTGATGGGACGCGATGACCTGAATTGAGGCCACAAGATGTTTTAATGTGGAGCCATGTATGAAAGAAGAACAAATAGCTGCTCTAGACTTATTCTTCTGCTAATAGTATAAATTAATTAGGTTATGCTTTGGGTCTGCAAGATTTTAATGTTTATATAGAAACTCTCTTATGCTCACCAAAAAAAAAAAAAAAAAGCTGTAAATAGAACTGAGACGCTAATAGTGCAGCCTTCTGTGTCTCATTATTCTCCAGAAATCCTTCTAATACTTTGACTTGGTGTTCGAGAAACATTACTGATTATTATCAATATTTATAATCTTATTATTGTTATCAAAACAGATGTGCAGCTAAACATGTTTGTGTAAATATTTATTTTAGTCTTTACAATTAAAAATAAGCAATAATGTGTTTTCCTTTATTAAAGCCTATTGATTCAAACTTTTTTTAACAATCTTTTTATTGAGATGTAAAAAAAAATATGACAACATAATATCAAAATCATATTTACATATTTGCTTTCAATTTAGAAGACATAAACAAAAATAATAGGGTAAAAACAAAAGGAAATATTAAAAAAAAGAAATAAAAAGGGAAGGGGGCACAGGTTGTTTAAATCAATAACAGATTATTTTAGAAAATACATTAGGAAGTAATTGTTGAAAATGCAAATCGTCTACGGAAGGCATGCGCCCTACCATCAATATGAAAATGGCTTGTTTAAATATTTAAAACTTTCTTAAAATAAATATTTAAAGTTAAATTAAATATTAGCAAATGTTGGCAAAAAAATTCAATGGACAAAAAACTGTGCTGCTCATATAAAATCTGGTTATTGCATCTGTTTCTGTCAGCAGCTGCTCAATATAATGAAAACCTATAATAAGAATTATTCTTTTTCTTGTCACCAATACCTGTCAACACATAATAACAAAACCAACAATCTCAATTCTGCCAATCTCTATATGATGTAATAGCAGTTGTGCAGATCCCCACACAAAACAGTGCCCTACTTTACTATTGTCTTCTTCTTGTAAGACATTGGCATATCACACACACTTGTTCTGTTTCCCTCCACTAGATACACAACATAGGCCTTATTACTAAAACATCCTTACTCGAATACCTTTCTTATCTGTGCAGTAATCATGCCAGTTTCAGTTAGAGACTTGAATATTTGCCTGCAATTTTTCTGTAATACACCTCCAGCTTCCTTTAAAAAAGCAATCAAATCTGTCCAATTCATGTTGCATCTTGTATTTGAAAACATTACCAACCATTTTGCAATATGCATTACACATTACCACTTTAGCAAGACAAAACACATGTCAACACTGTCAAAAGCACCCCTAAGTGAACCTGGCCATAACAATCAAAGACATTAAGTCTTTGAAAAAGCTTGGGAGAATGCAAAAAAGGCACTATACTATCAAAATAGCAACTAACTACAACAGCCTGACATCACGAAATGCACTGCTGAAATGTGCCCTAGTTCCATTAAGGCTGAGAGACACAATGACAGGCCAACAATTGCCCAGAGTGCTCTGTGAGGCTCCCAAACGAATCCGTGTAATGACAGCATGTTGTAGAAATGATACGCCTTCTTGACCACTCACGTACAAGAGGGTACTAATCAACTCCTCTACTTACAGGAGCTCCGCAAAACACACAGACGAAAGCAGAAAAAGCGGGCACCCCAAACCAAAACACATACTGTGCTCCTGTTTACACAATAGGATTTCAAAGGGAAGGACGTTCAGTGTTTTATGAGTGACCGAGCAGTAAGCTGTGTGCAGTACGCAGCCGTTTTATGGCCATTTTGCAGTCTCTGCCATGCAGTCATGTGAGATAAGGAATGGGCCTCAGATGAAATGGCTCTGTGATGTGTAGACAAGCAGAATACACTTTTTGTTTGGAAAAGATAAGAAAATGAAATGAGGGATGGGTAGTCTATTAAAAAAATATTTACACAACAATCTGACCATTAAGCCAGAAGTATTTGCTAAGGTATGAATGCAGTAGGTTTGACACAAATGAAGTCATTTTTATTTCATGTGTTTGGTGGTTCATTCCGCTGTGGTGTACCCTGATAAACCAGGGACAAAGCCAAAGGAAAGTGAGGATGTTGCATTTTGGGTGGAAATGAAAATCAGGTTGACATCAGAATCCAAGTCAGATCGACGTCAGACAGACATTGGATTTTGGTCACTTTCCAACGTAACATTAAAACAACCCAATATAAACACCTTATGGTGTTACAGCATGACGTTGTGCGGACATTACCACTATGATATCTATCAGACATGTTGGTTGCCATAACCAACGAATCAATGTCAGTATTTGAGGTCAATATGATGTTGGTTTAACGTTGGATTTTGGTCACTTTCCAACACAACCTAAATCAACAAAATGTCAATGTCATTTCATGTCATAATTAGATGTCAAAGTAGCGTTGTCCTAAGACACTGGCTAGACAAAGAATTTTGGTCACTTTCCAACACAACCTAAAACCTACCGAATATCAACATTTGACGTCGTAATTGGTCATCAAAATAACATTGTTCTTAAGAAGCTGGCTAGACATTGAATTTTGGTCACCCGAGATTACGACCTAAATCTAACCTAATGTGAGTTTAAGATGTTTGCTCGAAATTGGATTTTGGTCCCTTTCCAACACAACCTAAAAACAACCAAGTATCAACATCATTGGACATCTTAATTGAATGTCAAAATAACATTGCCCTTAGACACTGGCTAGACATTGAATATTGGTCACCCGACATCACAACCTAAATCTAACCTAATCTAACCGACCTTTTGTGCCTGCTGGGATGGTTTTAATTCCTATACTTTAAGAAATCATTTTGAATCAATCCACAGATTTCTTTTACAAAATTCTGCATAGAAATAGTTTAAAAATGGCACAGAACCCATGTTGCCAAATTGAAATAATCTAATGTGATACATGTTTTTATTACGATTATAATGTATGTGCAAATGCGTTGAAGTGGTTTTTAAATTATGTCAGATTATTTTGTAGACAGGGATTCAATAACGTCTGTATGGATTCAATAACCTACATGCATATCATTACGAAAAAACCAAAAAACATTACCACACAGGCGGAGGAGGTTCACGATATCAAGCGACCGCTAGACATGTTGACAGAGGAAGTTTCTGTTGTTAGACCACAGCAGAAGAGGCTACAAAACATCGAAAAAGATAAGCGGATTCTGCTACTAGAAAATCGGGTGGCTGATCTGAAGCAATTCACCAGGATGAATAAAGTCGTGGTCACCGGATTAAAAATCAAACCCCGCTCGTATGCGCGAGCGGTGACAATGCAGGACAGACCAGAGGTTGACCAGTGGGATGCTACATCGGTGAAACAACACCTGACGGCATTCCTTCACTAAAAGGGGATTGAGTTGAATAGGGATACCGTAGAGGCTTGCCACCCTCTCTTACAGAGGAGAAAATTGGACAAACCAGCTATAATCATTCATTTCACAAATCTGAGATGCAAATTAGAACTGCTCAAGCAGGGCAGACGATTGAAAGGTACCAATAAAAAACCAGACCACTGTTTTAGAGCCTAAAAATACAACAACTGACAGCAAAACACAACAAAACATGCCATAATAAAGGCATTTTCAATACATAATTCTTGAAAAGCAAGAGCACAGATGATGGGCAAGGTTTTTGCACGCATATGTCAAACCCCTGAGATTTAAAAAAAAAAAGGTTTTAAGTTTGATGCTTCGAGTATGTCAGAGCTACACATTACGGCAAAATTTATGCAAAGGCACCAATAACAATTTAATATCGTTGAATACTCTGATCAGCCTGTGCGCTATTGCCACATTTGGTGTTTGGTGTATTATTTTCCAGATTATTCACTAAATAGCGCTCTGAGATCAGGTGAGAATTACAACCACAAATGTCTCAGTGATTTAAACTTGTTTAAAGCCAAATAAATCAGAGCTGTCATTCTCATAAGCACTGTTCCATAAAAAAAGTGCAGAAACATTGTGAAACTGTGATCCAGTTTGAAGGCATTTCAGTACACCTGTCAAACACATTAACCATGGTTTAGTGACCTAAGTATTGCGCCAGAAATGTGTTATTTCATTTCAAATTGTAATAATGTATTAAATGCACAAAAGGTGTAATGAAATAAATAACTACAGTGTTTTTGATTATATCAGCTGCGCGTTACTTTTACAATGACAGTGAGGTGTTATGATTTTCAAATGTATAAAATAACACGCTACTAAAATATTTTAAGAATGGTATGGAACTGTTTTTATTTTTGCTAATGAATTGGAACGTACATCAACACAAGCTCCAGAAAGTTTCTCTCACCTCGTACTTTAAAAAACAAGACTTGCAATGTAAAGTGCAGCATTACAATGCTGTTACAAGTACAGCATTATCAGGTGTTGGTGCCACAATCTTCTCAAACATTAGTCTGGAGCCCCCTTGTGAACGTGTAAAAAAAAATAAGGGTTAGTTTGGCCTTTATGGCCACTTATAAGACCCTCGGTAAGGGCTGAAGGAAGGAGGCCTTTGTTAGAAACTGTATATCATTGTGACATGAATAGGTTCCCCTACAAGCAATTTACCTCATAGCAAATGTAATATGACCCGGCCATCTGGAGATATTTGGCCAATCCATTATCACTCTACTAATGTGCATTGCATATGGGGGGGATATGTCAGACATGCCACCAGGCGAGACAGGCTCTGAGCCAAAATGCAATGTAGGTTCAACCTGTCACAGACTAACATATGTATATCATAAATAATGTTTATGTTTTTAAAAACTAACATTTTATTAGCAAACAGGGTTGAAACCATGGGTTGTTTGGTGACTTGTTCTAGTACTTTTGGAGACTACCCTTAGATGCTTCTGTCAGACTCCACCAATACTAAACTAAATGGACGTGGCATAGAAGCCACATATATTTCTCTGGAACTAATCAGTATTCACAAAAATGTATAACCCCAATGCATGATCCCACACCCAAGGTGTTCACTGGAACAATGGAACCTTTGTCGGGAGGAAAAGGCTGATAGTCACCCACTTTCCCAACCGCTAGAGACTCATGCGCCGCCTGGACCCAGCGGTCATCATCATTTCTAGAACAACACACAGTGAAGCCTGTATTCTTGGCTTCAGAGCAGATGTAACAACGTATAAACTTCAAGCCAACCAGACCACAAACTCCTTCTGCTCTTTTGCCAACTGGGCACTTACTCAGCCAGACTTCTTTACAGCACCTGATGCCCCAGCCTCATCAGCAATAGCAAGACACAGATTTATAGTCTGGCCACAGGGCAAGACCCGTGAACACTGTAACAATGTCAAGCACCCCAGGGTCTGAGCATTAGTGCATACAGACTATTTCCTGCCAGGAAGGAATTTAGCACATAAAATTAGCCAGCGCCACATGCCAGTGCTTCATCACCTTCAGTAGACAAAAAGAGGATTTAACCAGGGCTTGTGTAAAATACAAAGTTCTGTCATGAAACTCTATGCGTGCGGAGGCTGCTAGGTCACACCAATAAGCCAATGAGCTTGCTACTCAACAATTTAAATGCCTTGTTTACGTTAAGAATATGCAGGACATTTCAAAGACCCTCCACCACCCCAGCTCCTGTGTTTAGATCTGCCATCATGTATATAATATAATATTTGCAGCAATAGTATGTTACATTCTCAGACTCATATACTACCCGCTTAGAATGTTATCACTTGGTTGAATAGGTGTTATCAGTGGTTATCAGCTAATAGATATGGGTCAGTTGGGGCCTTCTGCACCTACTGGTAGGCTCAGAAGGCTGTTATCATCCATACACATGGTTAATTAGCTATACTAATAGAGAAGACTCCAGATTCAGATCTGTTTTTACATTAATGTGTTGGTTGGGTTTAGGGTTGGGGTTGAGGTAGATGTCAATAAATTACAGTTAATGGGATATTCAATAAATATTATAAATAATTATCCTGGTTAAATAGCTATACTAAAAGAGAAGACTCTAGATCCATATCTGTTTTACATTACTATTTCGGTTGGGTTTAGTTTTGGGGGTAGGGGTAGACATTAATAAAATACAATTAATATTAAATTTATATATAAATAATAAATAATAAAAATAATTCTCGTTAACTTCCAGCCGCAGCAGTATGTGATCTATAGCTAATTAACCATGTGGATGGATGATAACAGCATTCTGAGCCTACCAGTAGGCCCATATCTATCCGCTGATAACCACTGCTAACGCCTATTCAATGATAACATTCAAATCAGCTGCATTTACTAGCAGTAGCAAGTCTGGGTACTTGATCAACCATAATAATCAAAGCAGCAGCAGAAAACACAAGACCAAACACATCAACGTTGATACACAGTTGATTTTATTTTCTTTTTTAAATATTTCCTGAAAGATGTTTAACAGAGCAAGGAAATTTTCACAGTATGTCTGATAATATTTTTTCTTCTGGAGTAAGTCTTATTTGTTTTATTTCAGCTAGAATAGAAGCAGTTTTCAATTTATTAAAAACCATTTCAATGTATATAGTATTAGCCCCTTTAAGCTATATTATTTTTCGATATACAGAAAAAACATCATTATACAATAACTTGCCTAATTACCCTAACCTACCTAGTTTACCTAATTACCCTAGTTAACTCTTTAATTGTGACTTTAAGCTGTATAGAAGTGTCTTAAAAAATATCTAGTCAAATTTTATTTACTGTCATCATGGCAAAGATAAAATAAATCAGTTATTAGAGATAAGTTATTAGAACTATTATGTTTAGAATTGTGTTACAAAAAAATCTTCTCTCAGTTAAACAGAAATTGGGGGGAAATAACGGGGGCTAATAATTCTGACTTCAACTGTACATATTTATTACCATACTAAATCTCTAAAAAAAAAAAAAAAAAAAAGCTGTCATGACAGAATTGTATTTATTGTCAGCAGACAACAAATAGTATTAAAAAATATGTTTTTTACATTTTATTTGAGACATTCATAGAAAATCACATTTTATTTATTTATAGATTTTCTAAAATAAAATTACAAAACAAGAAGACCTACAATAATTTCTATATCACAATATCCGATAAAATGTGTAATAAAAAGATAATATGTTAATTACTATAATAGACAAATATATAAGCTGTACAAAATATTAAAATATGAATATATATAGTTTTTTAAAAATTGTAAATATAAAAAAATGTAATTATCAATTTAAAAATGACAAAAATAAAAATGTTATGTACTATATAATATTATACTTGCTTAAATGCTTCATTATAAACAGTGAAAGTATATCAAATTTAAAACTAATTTGTTCTTTAAAAAAATTTCAACACCATTAATAAAATAAAATTATTTTTTTCAAAATCCCTAAATCATTTTAATATTCATCTGCTACATATTTAGATACAATCAAAAGAAAGCAACTGTTATCTGGTCTTACCCACTATGTCCTCATAGGCGTTTTCCTCTAGCGTGCTCTTGGAGCTGGGCCGACTGTGGTTTACTGTGCCATTTTCTGTGGGTGAGGAAGGCAGACTGACAGCATCTTCTGACTCACATGACTCTCTACAAACAAACAGAGATAAAGTCAAAACACAGCTTTTGGACATCACTCTTCTGAACAAGTGACGAGCAGTTCTGTTTTGCTCAAGGCAAAACCTTTCAATTGAATGATCACAATCAGGCCAGACCACCAGAGAAGATGAAAGATGAATCACTTATGAAGGTCTTTAATACATCCAGTCACCTAACAGTCCTACCATAATGTAATGGTGCTTTTCCACTGCAAGGTACAGCTAAGTACAGCTCACTTGCTGGTGTGTTTCCACTGTGTACAGTAGAGATACCCAAACTAGGGCCCGTGGGCAAAAGTTCCATCCCATCCCTTTTGAGAAGAGTGATGAGTATGATGGGGATGGTATCGATATTGTCCATTCAAATTAAATGTAACCATTTGTTTGTTTGTTTTATTGTTAAAAGCTAAATGAAATTAAACGTTTTTATTAAATGGTGTAAATTTAGCTAATTTTGTTTAAATGTACATACTGTCACCCGACAATGCAGAGACTTTGTTGAGCAAATCAAGTCAATGGCAGGTTATGCTTGACTAGTGTATTCAGCATTGAACTTCACAGTGCTATAAATGTGATTCATTATTAATCTGGAGTCGCCACAGTGGAATGACCCGCCAACTTATCCAGCATTTGTTTTACGCAGCGGATGCCCTTCCAGCCGCAACCTATCACTGGAAAACCCAAACACACTCATTCGCACAAATACATACAATATGGACTATTTGGCTTACCCAAATTACCTGTACCGCATGTCTTTGGACTTGTAGGGGAAACCGAGCTCCCGGAGGAATTTGTTTATAGTTTATGTTTTTATTGCCATTTGTTGCCAATTGAAAAAAGTTATACAGCATTAGTTAATATTATTCAATGTGATATTTTCTATTTATTTTTAAATATTCTGAAATGAATTAGGAAATTACCCACCTTTAATGTAATATAGTTTGGTATATTTACCTTCAACCTATGGCTATCTATTATATTTGGTTTTTGGTCCTTCATACGAAAAGGTTTGGGCACCCCTGGTGTAGAGTAATTTGCACTAGGTACTTTATTAGTTGTCCGAAATCGCCTACTATTCAAGGAGTTAGATGATCGTTAGAAAAGTACATTTTATATAGTATGAACTTGAGTAGTATGAATGGAATTTGGATGTACTACATCCTCTATTTGTCATTATCACAAGGCCTACCTGCGTCGTCGCAATTGTGACGCTTAACTCTCATTCACATATTCTAGTATGTGGCATCAGAATGCATGGGGTTCTTTACATTAAAATGAATGTCATACTTCATATCAGGACATTTATCTTTTTAATATCTAATTACAGCTTCTAAGTGACCTTAAAAATGTTTTATGCCTGTCTGCTTTACTATGCCATTGTATAAACAATACATGATCAGTGGCATTAAGTTATATTAGTATGGCAGTAATAACACATTTTTTTATTGTAATAGGCATACAAACAACACAAGTAGTTCTCACCTCTGACAGGAAGGTAATGTCTTTCTTTTTGTTTAGTTGTGTTTGCATGTACAAATATAACCAAAAAACATGGTTGTAAATCTTAGAAGAAGGTTGAAACCCTAAATTGGCACTTTAACATGACACAATCCAAATGCTTGCCTATATTTTCTAAATGGTTGTCTCTGTACCAGCCACAGGAATGTCAAACATGGGCTCAAGTGCTCAACGGCAGAAATGCTCCAGCGCATGAGGTTCTCCATCACAAGAAACTGGCAGCCCTCCATAACCAGTAACTGGTCTAAACAATACATATGCCAAAGATCATTCCAAAGGCCATGAGGAATATGAGCTATAAACAACATGAGGGCCCTCAGAAGAAAAAAACAGGACCAAGAAGCAGTTTTATATCAACTTAAAGAGAAGATGAAGCAACGTTTCTAAGGTCTTTGAACTTCCAAAACATTTCACTTTCTGTATTCTTTCATCTCACGGCTGAGTGTCTAAAAATAAACTCAAATATGTTTTATGGTACAGCTGAAACTATTGCTGCTGATGCTATTTTTGGACTTCTGATCTAAATTTAGGTCAGAAATTATTAATAAACATTGCCTGTTTCAACAGTGTCAGGTCCAATCTCAATATGATATAAAAAGATACTGCGTCATATATAGAACCAGGCTGTGAAATTGTTTAACATTTGACAAAGCAACAAATTCACCTAATATGGTAAAATTATGAAACTCTGAAAAAAACAAAACTAGCATCTCCATGTTGATCTCTGCTTGCCGTCAAATGCCTGACAGGAAATTTCATTTTGCTTACTTGATTTGTAACATAAGAATCTGTGAAACTGTAGAGGCCAATTCACTGTGAGAGACTATGCAGTCAGAAACAAAAGCCAATAATTCAAAGTCTAGAGCTATATCAACAAAACAAATGCTTGGCCTGTGGTCCTTGTTCTATTCAACATTCTTGAGACAAGCTTTATACACTTTGTTATCCAAGAAAAATAAATGATCTCTTGTTCGTGGGGAAACCGACTAAGTGGAGTAAACAAATACGTTGTTTCTCAGTCATTTTTGCCACAGCTGACATGTTTTTTTCTCTTTCAGCAAAAAATAGGTCTGTCTAGTTTTTAGTTTGAATTAAGATAGATTGAGTTCATTATCCTTAACATTAATGTAAAATGTCTCCCTTGAGCATATTTGAATACAGAGCAAGTCATGATCTATTAACATTGTTACCTTGAGCAAATCACTTGACTTGTTTACCTGCTACATGATTGAATGCTTCTTTCTTTGGATTAATTTACCAATCAAACCACTATTACCAGGACTGCCAATCACACAATGTGAAAAAGAGTCATGTTTCTCACCTGTCTTGAGTCTTCTTAAGCTTACTTTCATCAGTCTTGGAATTCGTCACTATAGCAGGTGCTGGAGTGGAAGGAAGTGGAGGTGGAGATTCAGTTGAGGGAGGTAGTCCATTACCAGGCAGCAAGCTTTTGTGATTCCGGTTCGCATCATACTCAAACGTTCGTTTGGGTTTGGGCAAAGGGTTCACTGTAATTCCAGGAGAGTCCTGTGCAGAAGGGAGTTCTGGGCTCTCTGACCTGGTAGAGCTGATGCTGAATCTTTGCTTGAGCTTGAACAGTCTGTCAGACCCAGGAGAAACATCAGGTTCAGTTGCCACAGAGCAGATGCTACTCCGCTTGCTGCCACAAGTGCTATCCAAGTCCTCTGTCCCACTGATGGTAAAAGACTTCTGTCTTGACTTGTCAAGGCCATAGCAATTGCTAAGATACTGTGGTGGGGATGAAGTAGGACTTTCCTTCAAGGCTTGTTCAATTTTTTGAATGCGGCTGAGCACGGCTGAGGTCTCCTTGCGTGCCGAGAATGTGCGGAGGAAAATCCCTGAGGACTCTGTCTTTGAAGGCCTCTTCTGGAACCTTATAGGAGCTTCACGATCTGATGTGTGCTCATCTTCCTCAGTCTCGGGGTAGGAGCACTCAGAAAATGCCGTGCTCATCCTCCTGACCCCTTTAAAGTCAAAGGTCGTCTCACTGCAGGGTGAGGACAGCAGGCTTGGGCAACCCTCGCTCCCACCTCCAGGCCTCTTCTCAAGGCAAAGGCTCATCCTAGACAAAGCCTCCTTCCGACCCTCCCATTGCGAGATCTTTTTGCGTATGGCGATTGATGAGGTGCACGTCCCTGTATGACTGAGTGAGAATGTGCGCTTGTGCCCAAGCTTAGAAGGTCCTACTGAAGTAGTACTTAAGCTGAGCAGTCCAGTATTCAATCCATCCCCAATAGGGGGGGTCTGTTGTAGCTGATTCTCCTTCTGATCCTGCCTATCACCACTTGGTGGCTTATGGATGGTGAGCCTCTTGTCCAGACAGCTAATGCTCCTAGATTTTGTGAGCCTGCTTTGACATTCAAAGTCAGTGGAGAGCGAGGCGCCACTTCTCAAGCTGGCAGTCTTACAGCTCCAGTTCTTTTGAGTCCAGAGTTTAGCATCAGCTTTACCGTACTTTCCTTGCTGACTGGTATCCTCGCTGCCACTGAGGTAAGAGGAAACTGGCTCTTTTCCAGTAGTAAGAATTGGTGGTGGGGACACAGATTGACACCTAAAAAACAAAGTAAACGAGCAAAGTGTAAGAAACCCTTGTGCTTGATACAGCAAAATATCATTTGTCTCATAATGTTACTGTGAATAAGACACTAATCAAAAAAGATTACTACAAAAGGGGTTCAAATAAGGACAAGTCAATATGACAAGCAACAACATACTACTAGTAATGCAACAAGCTTTTAGATATAAAGCAAAGATCAGTTCATGTATGAAAGATATGGGAAAGAACAACAGCAATCGGAAACAAATGTGGCAGCATAAGAACCAACCACATCAAGCCAGCACAAATAGAATAAATTAAATAATCCATAGATTGTTCCACATATATTGATCAGCCCCCCGCTCCTCCTCAATGAAATCACCCTTAATAACTGTCAGCTTTTTCTCTTAGCCCTGTGTCCTCTGTAGCAACTCTTTCTTTCTGCCTACATGTCACCTTCAGCCTGCTCATCATGACCAAGCCCACCATTCACTTAGCAAACAGACGCTGCTCACTGCTGAGCAATGAGATTAAAGACTCTTCTGACCTCATTTCAGTCTTCTCAGACACTTTCTCTTGCGCCTCTAAATGAAATGTTACTCATGAGGTTCCAAGAACTCGACTTAGCCCACACCTCAGTGAAACTGAGGTAGGCGGATCTGATGTCACAGCAGTGGTTAGAATAACAAGTGCAAGCTGGGAAGAGGCCAAGAGTATGATCCAGGGTGCAGGTTGGGACAGATCAACTAAAAACCTCATCATAACGCTCTTCCCAAGAAAAAGCGAAGAGAACTACCATGCTATTTGTCGCCTTGCAGGTCTTGCAGTCAGCAGCACCCTCACATTCACAAAAGCACCATATTAAAAGTAGAACAATTATATTGGTTATCTGAATTTAACATTTTCCCAGGTTCACTCAAAACAAGCAATTAACCATAATGGCATCATCAGAAATAGCTATAAAGGACATTACAATCTAAAACTTACAACTACACTACAATCTATAATAAAGGAAGACATATTGAAAAGTAAGTGACTTATAAATATATGAAAGCAGATACATTTTTATTTATTTATTTATTTATTTATTCTGCAAGTATCCATTAAATTATGTAAAATGCTAATTGAGGAGAAAAATCTGAACAATATGATCACATGATGCTGAAGATTGGGGTAAATTCAGCTTTGCCATCACATTAATAAATAATATTTTATAATTATGCATTCAAATTAATATTACTTAAAATTTTTTTTTTTACTTAAGATTTAAAACATTATATTAATATATCCAAACTTTTAAAAAGTTTATATTATCACTTTGATTCATCTACACAAATAATATTATCGAATCCTTAATTTATTCATTCATTTTCACTAATTTTTTACCTAAATTCTTAAAGGTGCAGTAGGTGATTGCCAAAAACCAGTTAGCATAATACCTTTGAAACAGTTACACCCCTGCCGTCCAAAGCCAAGCCTCCTGAAATCAAGAACACACACACCATGACATGACTGCAGACAACCCACTAAATCATGTCATTCACCAGTTACAAATGTACTTAGTGGTTTTTCAGCGGCGTACAGGAATTACACTTATTAAGCCATACTTACATACTATGTCAGACTGAATATTTAAAGTAGCAGGGTAAACAATACAGGGAAAGCGTCACAGGCTGTCAATGTTCATAATGAACCAATGTAAATATATAAACAACTTCAGCTCTGTAAAGCAGGCAAGTGAAATACCACTATTTACTGATGTTTTGTTGTTAAACTAAATAAAAATCTACACTATTACTGCTGTAAAAGGCCCTTATGAAACTGAAAATAGTCACATCAATATTTCGCCGGAAGACTTCAGTGGCTGAACAACACTTCTGTGCATATAACCCTTCATAACAACACAATCTACATAAGTTCTGCATGAATAAAATCCTTTCAAACCGAACAGAGGATTATTAAAAGTTTTGATTCTGCATTTGATTTTACCACTGTAAACCCATGTGTCTCATGTGCACATGAACGTGAGGCGCATCCACGCACTAATCACGGATCTGCGTGAACAAAGATGCGCAGATGCACAAATCTATATTTGTTGACGGAATTATGGGAAATGTCGGCCCGACTATATTTTATTGGATGAACATTTTTTGGTTTGATGATTGATCCCCTAATGAGAATATAAAAATAGACAGAAATGCATTTAGATTATTTGACTTTCAATCAGTACAACAAAAAATGTTTCTGAAGACAATGACCTACTACTGCACCTTTAACTAAATGTATAGTCGTGAAACTACTCAAAATCATGTACACAAAAGAACTGATCAGAAGGGAAATAAAGAAATAGGTACAGTACATCCTCTAAAGGCAGAGCTATAAGTCTCTTAACATAAAACAGTGACAGAATAATGTCATACATGAGTCAGACTAATATATCACATGTCAAAGTTTCAGCCTTTACAATAGATCCTTGACTTGTGAACAACGATCTAATCCTAGATAATCAAAGGAAAGGGATGAACAGATGCCAAATCTGTCAAAAGGAGACGGAGGATATTGTTTAGAAGGACAATCTTTGCAACGAGGGTGGTATTTATGGCACAATGAAACTTCTATAATCTTTGTTCACATGCTTTCTATAGACAAACACTGTATGTCTAAAAATACCTCTACAACTGCCTGGACCACCTCTCCACCAGAGCATGAATGATTGTTTCTATAACTGCACTATTAGGCTCATGCTAAATCCTTTTCACAAAAAGCAAACATAAGTTTGGAAATTCTTTCATTGAGTCCACCGTGAGTTTGCGTCTGTGGTCTGAGGAGGTTCTCTAAGAGGCCGGACAGGGCCAGTAAAAACAGGGCCAGCTCTGGGGAAGCCAGCTGGTCTGGCCACACATGGACCGAATAGGATGCCAGAGCTGGTTTGGCTCCTCCTGGGTCTTGAGGGCAATGTCAACCACAGGCCATTTCCTGTTTGAGAGCTGGGCCAGGATGGTGAAACTATGAGGTTCCAGGCACACACATCAAAAGAAATATGTCAAGCCCAGAGCCAGTGGGTTCTCCCCCACAAAAATGTGGATATTTCATCTATGATTGAGTTATTTTTTCAGCTATTATCTTTGCTATAAAAAGGCCATATACTCAGTGCAAGGCCTACCTACCGCCACCCTCATCTGACATAAATCTGCTTCTTCAGCATTCTCCTTTTTCTTGTGATTTACAGCAGAAGCCGTAATATCCATGTCTAGGAAAAGAGGCTAGCAAAAACTATGCCATCATTTTCCCCCCACACTGCTTCGCATAAATCACAATTTCCTTTGGTAAATATCTCTGACATCAGAGAGTGTTCGTAGGTAATTTTGAAAGTAACTCCTCTCTCTCTTCAAAGACTGCTCGTTCTTCACTTGGTCTGATAGCAAGGCTCCACAGTTAAGCAAAGGCCACAAATAGAACAAAGCCTCTTTTCTAATCAACTTCCTGGCTTTTTCTCATAACCAGGATGTTTACTTTAGCTTTGTATACAACCGTTTGGCCTATGAAGCACCGTTGAACTCAATTATCTGTTTCAACTGCTCCTCGATTATGGATAAAAGTTTTGTTATCAGATGCCTTTCAAATATTTACAAGATTTATCATCATTTTCTAAATATAAAACCTACAATATACAGAGATGTCAAATACAGCACATATTAATAAGAATGTTCATACTGTAATTATTACATTGCTTATTTCACCTACTGCTTCGTATGTCTAAGCACTATGAAGCTGATAGATTCTAACTGCCTCTTAATGTTCATCAGTTTAAAAAAAAGAATGTACTCTTTAACTGATTTAAGTGACTTTGTTCCTCTATGACCTGATAGTTAGACTTGTGATTTGGCCAATTCTTAGAAAGTTATCAGTATAGTTATCATTGTTGTGAAACAGCCTTTGGGAGTTGCATCAACTGGTGGTAACTTCATGTATTGTTTCTGCTTTACCACAGTGGTCACAACAGCTTCCTGTAAAACAAACTGAAATAGCACAAACAATGGATAAAGGCTGCTGACTCATCACTATGACTCTCACCTGTCTGAGTTTTCCTGTGAACCTTTAGCCGCTCCTGCTCTTGGTGCAGTTTTGGAGCTCTTGTTGGCAGTCATCTCCCTTTGACAGCCTCCTCACCTGCTTAAAAAAACATTTATTTTAATAATAAGAAGAAAAAATGTATCATGATCATTCAAGTAAGCAAGCTTTGATTCAACGTGGAAACAAAAACATCATGAGGCTAAACAGCTTCGTGGGAAAAGAAAGACATTGTCTTTACAACTGTGACAGTTAGCGCTTATCTTGATCAGCTAAATACAAAAGTATGTTATGGTAATGGAATAGGCATGTTAATGGAAAATCCAAACAGTAAATGAACACATGCACAATAGTGTTATTGTAAACATCCACTTTGCATTTTCCCGGTGCCATACATTTTTTTTAATTCTCATAAAAACTGATTTTTGAAAATCTAAGATTTTTATTTCTGAGCCTGTATATCTTTTCTCGGCCTCCAAATATAAACAGTTATTGGTTTCAGCCAAAATGTCCATTTTAGTGCATTCCTACATTTCTCATTGGTTCCCTAATAGGTTGGTCAGGTAGTAAGGCTGCACGATTAATTGAAAAAAAGATCACGATCTCGATATGACCCTATGCACAAACTTTATTCAGCTTTTCTAAGATTTAGCCAACTATATTTTCAAGTTGAGTAGAGAACCATAAAGGCAGTCGCACAAGTCTTCACATTGTTTTATATACATTGCTCAGCAACATGGACACCTCCAAATGGTGGTGAAAGTGTCACATACTGCATTTCTAAGGTATAATTCACTTAAAAATGTCAAGTCTGTCTTAATGTAATGACATATTCACGGCCGCGAAATCTCACATGAGCTGAACAAACACTGTTTGTTTACTACCGAGTGGACGTGTGCATGCCCGCCAATGATTTAGTGAACAGAACCTGCATAGACTGTGAATAACAGGTAATAAAGTGGTAAATAACATTCAGTTTGTTGGACAATTTTTAACAGATATTGCGATTTCAATTTGATTTGGGATTTCATTTTGTAGTCAAGCTTCAGCTCAATATTCTGCATCACAGCTTCTTACTGCTAAATTGCAGCGAGTGTTAGTTAATTGTGATGTTTTTTCATATGGTGTAACAGCTGCAAACAACTCTGAAATTGTACTTTGCTAGCAACTAGATTGAGACACTGACAAAACTTTTAGTTGACTTTTTAGCACAACACTCGTAATATAGCCACCTGTGGTGCTTTTTTAGGTTCTGGTTGTTGCATTTCCTTGTGCTGTGGGAACAATTCTGCGACAGCTCTTACAAATGACTTGTTTTTGTTTGGTGTCTGTGACTTTGAAACCAAAATATTCCCGTATTACAGTCTATTAATGTTTCTGAAGTGGCAGACGCCATCATCCCATTCGTCCGCACTTTCCTGTTTGTTTGTTTGCTTGTTTTATTGTGGCCTTTTATAGTTCGGTTGCACAATCCTGATCGGGCAGAACAAAAGTGTGCTCACTCAGTTGGCTAGTAAGACTGTCACACACAGACGGCAGTCAAGCATTTGCTCTGGGTGAGGGAACTTAAATAATACATATATATTTCATATTGCAGCCTCTTGCTGTATCAAGTGTTAGATCGCAATTGCAATTCGATTTCGATTAATCATACAGCCCTAATTTACATGTATGTTTTTTCTCTCAGAGTGATGGCAGCCATGACATGAGCGAACTCTGCAGTGAAGAGTGAAACCGAAAGCGTGCACATCCTTTTAATGATTATATCGCTTATCATTTGAGTCAGTGTTGTGCATGAAAATAAATGTTTACTGGGTCGGTACAACTACTCTAGCCAATATAACATTGAATATAATGCAGGAGAGAATGTGATACTGACAAATGTTTCATTTTACAAGAAAAAATGGTCTAATAATGTTGTCAATGACAGATTTCAAACATATGTCTCAAACACAATAATTTAACTTCAGAATTATGAATAGTTGCATTCTGATGTAATTACTATATTGTGAATTAACAACCAGGAAAAAATGTAAAGTCTGTTCAAGTCCACCATTCCAAGTCTATCCAAAATTTAGCATTTTAACCAACAGTAGAACTAAACATAGGCCTAATATTATTAGTGTTGTTTTACCTTAAGTTTGAAAAATAACAATAATAATAACTTGCTCATATTAACCTTTATTATTGACAGAATCATGAGAAAATCGTGATCTTGATTTAAAGCAAAAAAAAAAAATAATAATTGTGATTCTCATTTTAGCCAGAATCATGCAGCTCTATCAGGTAGCATTTTAGCTGTACATCTGGCCAATGAAAGCTTAAGTCCAGACTTTCTGTACACTCTCAGAAATAAAGGTGGATGTGCTGTCACTGGGGTGGTACCTTTTCAGAAGGTACACGTTTGTAAAGGGTCCATATTGGTACCTCAAAAGTATATATAATAGTACCTAAAATTTTAAGAGGAACAATTTTATACTTTTTAGGTACTAATATGTACTCTTGAGGTATTATTATAGACATTTTTGGGAACAAATTTGTATCTTTTGAAAAGGTACCACCCTTGTGAAAGCTAACGTACCTTTATTTCTGAGAGTGTAGATAGTCTTGCCACATGAGAATACCATTAGACATACAATCTCCCTATTAACAACATAAGATGTATTAAATGTAGCAGTATTTCAATTCAAAATGGAAACATAATCAGTGGTCAATCTAATAAACATATTGGTAAACAATTCTGTCTAGTAATTATGAGAAGAAAAAAAAGGTTTAGACGTGACACACAATATTTGATATAGTTGGCGGTCCACAAAATGAACTCTTGGATTAACCCCTGTCTGCATGGCAAATATTAAAAACACAACAAATATGGACCCTGATCTCTATGAAAGTCCCATCATCCTTGTTATGCAAACAAATCTCTGGCTCTCACAAAAACACACACACACACATTTGATATTGACAGCTCTTGCATGCCTTACGAAATGAGCGGATTTGTGGTTTTTGGTAGAGGTAATAAATCTTGTTTGATATATATGTAATAACAAATCACCACACAAATCTTTCACAAAAGGATTTTGAGTTTAAACCTATGGAAATGTTTCTTATATAGTATTAGAGTTGTTAACAGGCCATTGATTTTAATATATTTTTAGAACATTGCTATGCAGTTACTAGGAAGTTATGGTCAGTTGCTAACTGGTCCAAGTAAAAAAACACACTCAAGTCATCCACTGCTTTAACATTCAGAATTTTTGCACCTATTAACCACCAGATGAATAAACTAAACTAGGTTCCCCCCTAAAAAATGAGAAGCAAACATTGGCTTTAGTGTTTTTTGATATCTGACCCCCACGTTTGAGTAACAATAATAGTTCTTCCTGCCAAGCACCACTAATTATAGCAACATTAAATTGTGAATTGATTTCAACAATCCCAAAATGTGCCGTCAAATGAACAGCAGCACTAAGACCTGAAGGTAATTACAGAGCAGGTTTACATGGCCTGTTAGCAAAAGAGAGGTTCTTAAAAAATCTGTTTGTAGAATCAGAGAGTCATGCCAAATGCCTTAAGTCTATGAAGAAATGTTTGGAGTGTGTTTGTATGAACGTCTGTTTGAATAGAGTAGCCAAGATTAACAGAGCTGAGCGAGTCTCTTGGCTCATTAAATAGTGATTGCTTTTTCCCATGAACATTTGCACCTAAGGACTAAAAAAAGACCCGGCTTAACGACAGATATTAGTTTTACAAGCTGGGTCGGGGAGTTGTGGTTTGGGAGCTTTGGGCACATGGGAACTCACTCAGGTTGATTGTTGAGAAATAGGTGGCTGCTTTTTCATTTTGCCAGCTGAAGTAGTAAATCAGGTTTAAAAGGCCATGCTTTGCACAGCGAGTCCCTTGAATGATTTTCAAATTTATTTCTAGTTTAATATCCCAAAATCTATTGACAGAATATGAGGCTAAATACAATTCATGTTTAACTTACAAAAGTGATGACAGTGAAGAATTACAACAAAAATTCGATTAGTCCTTTAAAAAAAACATCTTGTAGTGAGGAAGTAAACGCCATATCAGAATCTTTCAGTTTTAGACCACAGTTTCAGTGGCTTTGCTGCCATGACAAGATTACCCTAAGACAAGTTTAACAATAAAATACATATGGTTCTATAAAAATGTATATTGTAGACTAAATTAGACTGTATTTTAAAGGTTCTGTAATTTTAAGTAGGGATGCACCGATACCATTTTTTGGAACCGATCCGATCCCGATACCAAAATTATTGACCGATACAGATCAGATACTGTGCCACTTTTTTAAAGCATAATACAGTTTCTATAGTTCTGATGATAAACTCAAATAATATATCTTATTTAGTAAAGATAACAGTCCTATAGGCCTACTGTATTTGACAAACAACACAATCTAACTAAGAACATGAACTAGTAAACCAATTGCTATAAACTAGGCTAAATTATTTGAGCATTCGTTATGACATTGATCTCTTGTGGTCCAGCTTATGTTTCCTTTTTTTAATTAAGATTTTTCTTTGAAATCTGTAATAGGCTACCACTATTGATCCTAATCGTTGGTAAAATAACCAGCCTTTTAACAAAGCCTGATATTTAATGCAGACTAAACTAAACTATCTGAAGCCAGTTTTACTTAATAAACTTTGCCTTTTCTGTTAATGACAATCCCTATCGCGGCCATCAGTCTCACTTTTATTAATTCAATCAAATACTTTGACCACGATAAGCCAGGCATTGCAAAATATTTGTAGCACTAAAGATTCCCATCGGAAGAATAAACTTGGTCGGAAAGATGAGAGAACAGAAATTTTCTAAATTTCCTCATTGTGAGGATAATTTTACACAACGTGTCTGCATGACCAGTGTGTGAATAAAAAGCAGATCTCCAGTATGTGCGGACACTTTCAAAACTTTGCAGCACAAATGGAAGAAATGAGTGCATTGGAGATCTGTCAAATGTATTATTGAGCCTTTTCGAATTTAACATTTTAGGTAGGCCTCATTTGTGTGTGAAGAGCAGGTAATAACCCTCTCTACTCCAGTGTTGCAGCACAATATAATTTAGAAACAGCAATGAACTCCTTGCTGCAGGTCAAAATGAACTCATTTATGGCAAAACTAAATGCATTTCTCCACAGATTGCTTATATTAACAGGAACAAATAGCCTTGGAGAAGTTTTTCGAGTTGTCACGAACGCGACAGAGTTTAAATTTTGAATGAGTAAAGAATGTTTGACAGACATGGTGGAGGGAAGCGCTGAACTCAACATGATTTTAACCACGTGAATATTCATCTGTACTTCACAGTAAAACATAGAACGGCTTCAGAATATTTGGCATTTAGTAGGCCTACATGACAACTTTCTAGTGCCTTATAATAGGCCACCTTCATGGCTTTTGTAGGCTTATAAATTACACAGAATATAGTCCACATGCCAGATTGGATTTGGATCAGTACCACCTGGCCAACGCCCGATCCAGCAAAAATATGCAGTATCGAACCAATATCTGTCCTAAGTATTGGGATCGGTGCATCCCTAATTTTAAGTTCTGTTCACCATTAGCAATATTTTATATGCAAACAAATGTACAAAACGACCCTTTGTGGGAACTGAGAGTATGATAGTAAGGTAATCTGGCCAATTCTAGCAAAAAACAAACCAATTAAGCATAAAGTTAGTAAATTAACCATTTATTAAAATCTGCTTGAATCAGACATGCAGTGTAATTCTTAGAATTTCAGTGGCCAAATTTTGGAGCATCATTATACTTATCATTGTGTGTGTGAAAGGGCCCTTAGGAAGAACATCACTAACTTAATATTAGCAACAAACAAATCTTCCAGTCAGAAGATTAGGATCAGAGGACTTCAAAAGTCGTGTAAGTGATCTTGTATCAGACTTGTAAAAGCTTGCTGGACGTTGCATATAAAGTGATTGTGTCTTTTGAGATGACTCGGATAAACTGATGTATTTAAGTAATGCATAAAAAGATGACACCATTTTCATTATTGGGTGAATTATCTTTTTGCTTTGATTTCTCCTTATGCTTTGAAATATGCATTTTAATGTGACGTAATCTTAACTAAAACAAAAAGACAGAGCGGGACATATAGTAGCCCCTCTCTTTAATTAAAAAAAAAAAAAACATCATATAGTGTTTAGTTTTTAATCACAGCTCTGCCAGTGAGAGTGGACAAGTCGGATACTAGTGAGCATTTGAATGGTCAAAATGGTTCATTTGATGAGAAACTGAAGAATGAGTTGGTGTCAAAAAAAGCATTTGATTCATAGTTGAAAGTGACAAACTGCAAGCTTTGGATGTTTCTATCAGGTTTATATCTTCTAAATGCCCATTTTGGAGCACACTAGTTTATAGATATCCTTAAAGCTTACATACTGATTCTGACATCTAAAAAAAACATTATTTTAATTTCAGGGGACATTTAAGTCTTAATTATCACCATTGTAAGTGTCTTTTTAAAAGAAACAAGGGACAGATGATCTTCTGTAGTAATCAACAAATGCTGTTGATTGAGCTTAGTTCATTTCAAAATGTAACACCTATCATCAGTTACCCAGCTTCATTTCCCTTAAAACTTTTGAACATTTATATTTATCTTCATAAAATTCCAGACAAAAATTTTAATCAACTGAAAATCTTTTCACCCAAATCTCTGATTCTTCAAAATGCTCGTAAAGAGAGATTTCTAAAAACATTTTTATCAAGTTTTTCAATCTTTAAAAACACATGATCAATATATGGCAAACATATTTAATTCTAGCTTACAATTCACATATAAACATCAGATAGTGTAAACTGAAGCTCAACCATACAAGCTTGATGCCCAAGAATATCACATACAGTACATAGATTCTGCTTCAAGCTAGCATGTTTGAGCTGCTGTGGTAAAATTTGAAGAGTTTGATAGGTAATCTGACCAGTTATAGCAACAAACAAACAAGCCATAAAGTTTGCCAGTAACTATTTGTTAAAAGCTGTTTGGATTGGACTTGGAGTGCAATTCTTAGAACTTCAGTGGTCAATTCTTGGAGTATCATTATTATACTTAACAGGAAGTACATCACAACAACACTATAGTGGCAAATTTATTTAAAGTTGCCGTTAAACCACAATGATCAGGCGATCAAACTAACTTTATATTAGGACTGCAAATTATATAATTTTAGCATCAATATCGCAATGTGTTCATTCGCAATGGTCGCATTGGAAGATCTTCAATGTTGAGTTTAGAATTATAGTTGACCAGGAGTCAGTTTAGAACAAATTAAATTTGTGGAGTCACAATGGAGTAAAAGTTTTTTTTGTCTGCATGTGTTTTTAAGGCCTGTGACAATGTTAACATTCAGGCATATGAGGGTTTAAAGTATTCAGGCACAAGCATTTGTACCACATGTATTGGATTATTTATAAAATAAAGACTATAGTGTTATTTTACATTTGTTTTTTGTTTTCATTTTCATTACTTGAATACTCCCCAGAAAAGCATGAAACACTGATTATTTAACTTATCTTTAATGTACTATGATTTATGACAGATTCACTGAACAATATATTGTTTGAGCATCAATATCACAACGTGTGTATCTGCAATAGTTACATTGCAGAATAAGATTATTTATTAAAGATTAAAAGACGCAGATATCATTAAATATTATTCTTTTTGAATTATTTATACAATGATTCTATTGTTTAATTTTTGTACTTAAATACTGTTAGGCTCACTAGAAATCCATAAAGCACTGTTTATTTATTTATTATTGCTTGTAATTTATTATATTTTATGCAGATGCAATGCATGGAAAAAGACTGGATCATCCCACTTGATGTAAATTCATGAAACTTTTAAAAATTGTACCACTGGTGAGATTATATTATATAAATCAGAGCACACAGAGGAAACCCACGCCAACATGGGGAAGACATACATGATGATGTGACTGCTGACAAAAGCAGCAGGATGAATTCTTCAGGCAATATTTTCTGCTCATATTAAGCCAAATACTTCAGAGGTCATTGGACAATGCTTCACATTGCAGATGGAGAATGACCCAAAGCATACTGCAAAAGCAACTAAAGAGTTTTTGAAGGGAAAGAAGTGGAATGCTGTGCAATGGCCAAGTCAGTCACCTAAGCTGAGTCCTTTTGAGCTTACATTTACAGTAACTTGCTGAAGACGAAACTGAAGGGAAAATGCCCCAAGAACAAGCAGGAACTGAAAACAGTCGCTGTAAAGGCCTGGCAAAGCACCACCAGGAATGAAATCCAGCATCTGATGATGACTATGCGTTCCAGACTTCAGGTTTTAATTGACTGCAAAGGATTTGCAACCAAGTATTAAAAAGTGAAAGTTTATGATTATTATTCTGTCTTATTACTTTTGGACCCTTTACAAGTGGGAGGCAGCGTTCACCTGATTTGGATATAAATACCCTCCAATTAAAGCTAAAAGTCTGCAGTTAAAGAACCTCTTGTTCGCTTCATTTCAAATTGATTGTGTTGGTGTATAGAGAAAAAAAATGTTAGAATTGTGTCGATGTCCAAATATTTATGGACCTAACTGTATATTGAGATGACTTATATAAACTAACCTATTTTATTACTGCATAAAAGTGGATACAATTTTAATTTTTGGTGTATTATATTTAAGTCCCAAAGCTAAACACATTTCCAACAAGTTTGCAATGACATAAGCATAGGTATATGATGAAAACTTTCTATTTTGGTTTAAGCTAACCCCTCGACTAATGAAGAAATCTTTCAACTAGATGCAATCAGACTCCGTGACTTTCCATGTAATGCCACCACATTGAATCCCCAATTTTCCATCTATAATCTCAGACTATGTTTTCCTCCTCGCCACAATCACAAGCTTTTCACACCACTGCAACCACTGTAAAACTGTCTTCACACCCAAAGACATCTTAATTAGCCGCCCCTCACAACCACAACGCCATGTGCATCCCACTTGCCACTTCCTCCTGTCAAATTAGAGGGCCTCTTCAGAGACAGAAGTGGGAAAATTCATCTTCCACATGTCGAAGGAACACCTCCTATTTTGGCATGCCTTCACTTGTGTATGGTTTATAAGGAGGTCAATATTACAAGTGCTTGAATGCAAAGGGGGCTGGGTGTAACTTTGTGCACTGGGGGGGCTTGTTTACAGGAAGTTTTTGTATGAAGTAATCAGCCAACCAGAAGCAGAGCTGAAAGCCCAACAGAGACAGATGAGGGGAAAGACGGCATTCCTTCTGTCAGCCATTTCCTGTTTCAGAGGACTGCAAAAAAACATGCATCTTCATTTTTAAGCTAACTGCAGGGCCTTCTATCTGCTCGTACTTAGACGCAAGGCATATGTTACCTCTTGATGATTTACTGGTGATGTCTTTTGCTATAATACCACTATACTGGCAGTCAATGCATGATTAAACATTAAATGCTGTAATTAAAATGTTTATATCACTTTAAAAGAACAGTAAAGTGACAGTCAAATTCAGTCAAAAAGCCTATTAAAAATGTCTTTTAATAAATACTGTTCAATTGGACTTTCTATGCATAAAAAATAAATAAATTAATTATTAGGTTTTTTTAAAAATGTAAGAAGCACAAACATTTTCGATGCTGCTAATAAAAGTAAAAAATGTTTGAGCATCTAATATATATAATAGAATGTTTTTTGAATGATCCTGCGACAATAGCTATGTTTCCAGTTAAAAATGTGAATTAAATAATCCAAAAAAGACGTGCAAATAAAGGCCCGTGCACACAGGGATGCCTTTTGCTTGCGTTTTCTGTCGACGTTTAACGCCTCGTGACTAAATAAAGGGCGCCAATGTGATCGTGCACACCAACACGCAAAACACCAGCCGTAAAAGCGTCATTTTTTAAGAAACGCCACATGCTCGTTTATTTGTTGTTATTGTTGTTTTGTCAAAACCTTCTCCACCAATCAGATTGACACTTTTGTTCCCGTGCACAGAGCTGCTGAAGTTACAGTAAACAGCACTTGGAGGCGCTCAAGAAAAACTGCTCAAGCAAAACTGTCAATGCGAGTGCACATTGAAGAAGACGCCCAGAGGGAGCTTCTTTTTGCACTGGTAAACAACAAACAGTTCTTTATCGTTAGAGCTGGAGCTGCTACTTGAACCATCCATGCTTGTTCAAATATCCAGTAACTTTAACAACAAGCGTGTCAACTTTCTGTCTTCTTCTGTGTTACAAGCGGGTGTCAGAAGCTTAAAGTTGTGTAGCGCCATCTAACATCAAGGAATGATTTTACATACTCTCTGCTCAACCCCAGTGAAAAATCAATTGGGTTCAAATCCGGAAAAACGCTGACTATAAACCCAGACGATATATGCAAACAAAAAGCTTCCAACTGTGTACAAGCCTTAAAGCAGTGTTTCCATCCAACGAGTCAAAGAGAACAAAATCATTACTTCCAGTTTAACTGCCGCCTAATATCATAAGTAAACACAGAATTTGCTGCGGTAGGAGAAGCTGTGTGAATTTTTCTTATTTAATAAATGAATTTATTTAATAAGTTATAACGGAGTGAGGATCCTTATTTGGGTTTTTTTTTAGAATTATGGTCAGACAGGATTATAAGACAATGAAAGTGCTTTGTGACTTTGCATGCGTATCAGCCTGTTGTTGGAGACCCTCAAAACAAAATAGGTCCTTTTGTAATGCATAATAGGGGCTCTTTAAATGAACGAACATATGTTGTGTTAAACAGTGTCACAAGTGAGCTGTAAAGCACTCAAATGAAAAAGATAAAAATAGTTATAATAGATACGTTTTGGTACAATGCTAAATGTTTGATGTTCACATGTTCGATCTGTAGATGGAGATTAGGTGGTCTTTTATGGCTGTTTGAATGCATTGAAACAGTGTTTAAACTATGAAATAACCAACGCAATCTCATGGTAATTTTTAACATTTTGATTTAGTGGCTTATTTGTATGAATTGTTACAATCTCAATCATACAATTTAGTATAATTTGCTTATCCCCAATGACGGTTGGTTTTAGAAGACGCCTTTTTAAAATCGTACATTTCTGTACGACTGAACTCAAACAAGTTTATACAAATAGGCCATTTAACTGACAAAACGTAAAATACTTACGTTTCCTCATGAGATCAGACTGGAATTAACGCAGTCTGTTCAAAAAAAGGTCTTTTGAAATTAAAAAGCTCAAAATTGTTTATTAATTTTTTTTATTTGCATATACAGTTGAAGTTAGAATTATTAGCCCCACTGTTTATTTTTTTTCCCAGTTTCAGTTTAACGGAGAGAAGATTTTTTCGGCATCTCTAGCATAATAGTTTTAATAACTGATTTCTAATAACTGATTTAATTTATCTTTGCCATGATGACAATAAGTAATATATGACTAGATATTTTTAAACTTCTATATAGCTTAAAGTGACATTTAAAGGCTTAACTATAGGTTAATTAGGTTAACTAGGCAGGTTAGGGTAATTATGCAAGTTATTGTATAACGATCTGTGTTTATTGTATTTTTTTTCATGTTAAAAATCATGAATTAGCAAAAGTTTCATTTGTCTTGCACATCTTGTCAGGGAGGCATGGTTGTGTAATCAGTAGTATTTCAACATCCAAAGGCCAGAGGGCACTCTTATGCGGAATCTTCAAATATGCCTCTAAGAAATCTCAAGCAAAACACATGAAAACTCTATAGCGGTTGCTGAATAAACAGAAGCTTTAACTACTTTCATTGGTTCAATGTGACTAATAAACACAACTATGGCTATATATGGTTTTTCTGAGTTGATACTAAAGTATGTAATAATTAGGGCTCTACATGTTTTATTGCATTATTATGCTATAACGTAGCATTATTAACACATTAAAAACTTTTATTTTATCGTTCATTAACATAGTTTTTATTATTATTTTAAAATTATTTTTGATTATTAATTTTTTTTACATATGTTGTGGAAATCCATTAATGGATGTTCTTAAGTGAAGTTTCCCATGCTCAAGTTTGCAATGAGTAGTGAACACTCTATAGGGACCTGGAGCCTCATGTATCAACGCTGCGTACGCACAAAAACTTTGCGTACGCCAGGTTTCACGCTCAGAATCACTCACGTTTGGATTTACTAACAATGAACTGAACGTGGGAATTTGCGCAGGTTTACGGCAGGTTTCTGGCAGGCGTACGCACATTTTTTGTGCGTGTCTGTTTTATTTCCATTGGCGACTCCTAGAGGCAGTTGTGTTAAATTCTTCTCTACAAAGTGTCTGATCCTTGCAATGGCGTCTGTATGAGACGGGTTCATATAGTAGGTATGTAAGATTTCCATACCATACAGTTGACCAGCTAAACATTAAAGCACAATTTGCAGCGGTCGCCTGTTTTCCCAATGTAATCTGAGCTATCTACTGCACGCACATTGCTATAAAGACACTATGTGAAGATAAATTTGCATGCGTGAATCAGAAACATTTCCATTCAATAAATGTGCAAATAAAATATGATGCACAAACTTATTGATGATTCCTACTTGTCTTTCTCGTGATAAATAGTGGGCAAAATCTGATATGTAGCGGGGAAAAAAAAAAGAAGAATGAATTTATCAGACGCTGGATTCGAGCCGAGTTATGCTCGAACGTGTCAGTACATGATCACATGCTTCTTATGAGGTGCGCCACTGAGACTGCGAAGGGTACTGCAACATTTTACAGATATAAACCACACAATTTCTTTTTTAAATGCACTCAGTGCGATGTTCAGACCCAACTGTGTTAACCGTATCAGCTAAACTCTCCCACTCCATTTTTTTTCTTTTGTTGTTAATTCCGCCGAACAAACTTGCAAATAACACCGCTTTTCTCCGGTCTACCTCCGAAAGCAGCACCTCCATTTCACATTCTGTTCAAAGTTTCTCTTTTTGCTTGCTTTTGCCATTGCTTTTTCGTTGGGTTTTTACATTAGCATAGTCATTAGCATATTCATACGGGGGAGGAGGCAGGGAGGGGTTTTGTGCTCGTGCATGTTGCGCTCAGTTTCACGTTCATTCGGATGTACAAAAGAATATGCGTGAGACTCGGCGTACGCAGTGTTTCATACATCTGAATTTTTTTCTGCGTACGCACATTTACAGCTTTGTGCGTACGCAGTGTTTTAGTAAGATTTCCACGCAAGTCTTCGTACATGAGGCCCCTGGTAATTTTGAACACGGTTCACACATAAAACTCTCATCTATCGAGCTGGTTATCTGAGAGCAGTGTGGTGCAAGGACAGGAACTGAGAACTACTGATCACTTTGTTATCATTAAATGCACTGACAGTGGCACATAGCTTTGCTTTAAGTTAAGGTTTACAAGATATTTTTTACTATTAAGAAGTAAAGGGAATACTGCTATAAAACAACACATCAGTTGTTTAAAGTGTTATTGCACTTTTATTCAAATAGCACAACCTTTAAATTTAAAGTGTGTAATCATGAAATACTTTTATATTCATTATTGAACCTTGGACATTTTAAACTTATTCATTATTATTTTATCAAATATCAATTTGTGGGCATCACTTGTATTTTACTAAAGTAAAAGTTTATACTTTAGTTATAGCAGCAGATTCTAATTGTGTGTGTTGGAGTGTGCATGTGTCGTTTTTAAGGTAAAAAATGGTTTTTATAGCTGGTCAAAATTGACCCCCAAGACAATGATTGTACCCTAAAGCCATCATGAAAATATAAAATTAGAAAATGGTTCATTATATTGTAATGTTGGGGTAATTTTTGATAAAAAGTAATCAAAATTCAAAATCAAATATATAATTACATTTTTCTTCTGCATTTAAAATTGTTATTTTTGACCCTTAAGTCAACAAGAGACCCAGAATTTCTATTCTTAGGATTTTAGTTTCATCTATTTCCAAATAAACATAAAGCATTTATTGTATTTACAGCATATTCGGTCTGAATTCTTATGGTTATGTGGTTTTTCTGTCTGTGTCTCTGAGAAATGGGAGCAGCTCTTGGTCTTCCTGTTGTAGATCAATATCTGAAAGAAAGAGATGATTGTTTCTTACTGAAATGGTGCCACTGTGCAGTTGAAAGAGTCACATGGGTACTGAGTCTTGAGCATATTAAACATGGAAAGTGAAGTAATCCATCAAAATGACGAATGTTTAATGATAGAGGTTTTTAGTAAGTAAGCTAAAATAAATATGACCGTTGTTTACTGTAAAAGTGATATATCGTATTGCTTATGCATGCTGGTATTATGAGTTTATGGCTTCGGTAATTACATTTAATGTTTCATTAATACATTGTTGGAACAAACCCTGCTTCTTTGCAGTCATGCATGCAGAACAGAGTGATGTGGAACAGCATCTTCAATAAGCAGACTGTCAATCACACTCAGCACCCCCCCACCCTTTCAGTATTTCTTGACATAAGCAGGTTATGCTTCCCAGTCAGTTTGCAAGTCATAACTTGTTCTTATTATAGAGAAATCACTTTTACTCTTCTAAATTGCATCAACAACTCTGTATCAAAAACCTTTCAGTATCATTAGTTTAATGTACTGTATTGTAAATAAATCAAGTGAATCAGCTCTGCAGTGTCTGTGATAGGGATGTTGCTTCAATAATGTTATATTTTTCCATGTTCAGCAGACTTTATTTTAACAGCTGTTCACCTTTCAACAGCTCAGTCAAAATATTCTGTCTAGTTTGGGAAAAAAAGAGGTTCCGGAAAGCTTAAGTCTCCCATGTCATAGAAGAGAAAATATTTGCATTTTCAGAAATGTTTGGCCAAAATTTTATCTTTCTTTTGCAGCTTAAAAGGCTTTTGTTAACAAAATGACAACAACAAATTTGAAATGTTTAATTGCTGTCAAGTCACCCTTATTTGACAACAAGAGGTCTAATTGTAGACAAAGTTCTAAAGAAGTTAAATATAGCTATAAGTCAGATAACCTTTAAGAATTAAATTATTTATTTCATTGCCTAAAAAGAAAAAGTAAAGCCCCCTGATTTTTACTACGTTTTCAGATTTTATCACATTCTGCCCTTGTTATTTACATCTTTATTTAATTTTTAGTTTTTGTCTTACCTGCTTTTTGGAACTGTTCTTCACCGGACTTGAACCCTGTCGTTGCGGTCAACTCCGCTCTGCATCTCAAGTCCACCGATGTATGTGTTTTGCTAACTGGAAAAACTTGTAACAGTGGGAAAGCCGTCCATACGGCGCCTCGTGGCATTCGTTTTAAAGACAAAATGCAGCTATACGCAGGGCTCGAAATTAACTTTTTTACTTGGTAGCACCGGTGCTCCCAACTTCAAATATTTAGGAGCACCAAAAATTTTTTGGAGCACCAGAAAAAATTTAGGAGCACCCACCAAAAATGAATGAGCACAGCTGCAAATTGTTTTTTAAGGGATTTATTGTATTTTAAAACAACATTAATAGGACTGACAAAAACTAGAAACAACTATCTAACTAATGCTGTGAAGACATTGATATTTGTGTGCAATAATTCCAAAATGAATGTCTAATAATTAGGCCATGGAATATTAATGATGATAAAAAATGACAATAATAGTAACAATGAATTCCATTTCTCATTATGATACTGCCTTGAATGTGCATGAATGTAGGTTATCTGCTATAAAAAGTCTGTTACTTTATGAAAAATAATTGTATAGTTTGCATCAAACAAAAATGAAGCATTGTACTAAGAAATATTTATTTTTTACTGCTGTTTTTATGTGCATGTCAATTTAATAAATATTATTTCTGCTACAAAACAAACAAAAGATTATAATAAATCATTCAATTCAATGATGAAAGCTGCAAAGCAGTCATCAGTAAATAAATAAAAAAATAATATACACATCAAAAAAGAATAGACAAAAGAAAGCAAGTAAAGTCTCACTTCTATCACTCTTTAAAAGTTTGGTTTCAGTTTGTGTCAATTTAAAGGTTCAGTCTGAGATGATCTTCATGTTTCTGTGTTAGTGGAAAAGCTGGCGAGTCAGCTGACCCAATTTATGAGCAGGCAGCACAAGATTTTTGCGCTAACCATCGGCGCAATACCGGTCTTTGTTATGAGCCGCAGTTTCAGTGTAAACTTAGTAAAGGTGAGCTTCTTTGGCGATGATATGTACAGTATTAGATTTGACTTTTAACGGACATTTGCGCTGAACACGCAGTGAATGCAACGCATGGAGATTCGGGCACCTTCTCCAAGAAGCGCGTACTCGATTGATCTCAGCTGGCGGATCATTATTCACCACGTGACGTGTCATGATCGCTTTCATCTGCGTCTCAACTTTAGGTGGGGTTTGCAAACCTGTTTGCTTTAAGTTTTACTCTTCAGCCGTTTGCATTTCCTGTGGTCATAAAAGCTCCTTCTCTGTCATCTGACAGCGGAATACCGTGAGTGAATGACAGCTAATATGAACCAATATAGCGGCAGGGAAGAGCGATTCAGCACGTTTTTACAAAAAATCAAAACAGGTCGCACTACAACCATTATCTGCAGTCGCACGAATGCTCCCAGATATATTATGAGGTCGCACAGATACATTTTCGGCCGCATATGCGACCAAAATGGTCGCAATTTCGAGCCCTGATACGTAACTCTGGCTACATAATTCGCGAACCCCAAAAACGTATATAGGGCTGTGTAAATATATATCTATAGGTCTGCTCACACAACAAATGGGCGGGGCTTAAATTCCATATCAACATCACGCCGACACGACTAAAGACTGGTTACAATGGTGATTCATTCGAACCACTATGAGTCGACTCTTTTATGGATGAATCAATGGTTTTAAACAGGGCGCACTTTCAGATTTAAGCCTTAACCTGATATTTCACTTCACTTAGAGCTGTGTCACACACTGCATGGAAGGTCATTTTTAAAAACCCATAATCGAGGGCTCTTTAATAGTACTTGTGTATCTTGTTTTATCTAGAACTTTATTTCTTTCCCAAATGTGAAATGCAAAAACAATTGATAGAATATGTGTAAGCTATATGAGTGCATGTTGTTCAGTACATTTATTCTGCGCTGATGTCAAAATTCACATCACATGCACTGTACACAGACTTTACAGTGCACATGAATTGTTATGTGTACTTTGGGCATTATAATTTAAATGAGTACAAAGACATTAGTGCTCACAAATTCTCTGAGATTGAGTATGTCTTGCATGCATTACCCGACTGTGTTTATGCACACTATCAAAACCCAGTGAGAAAGTCTCTTTATTTCTTATTTTACTCTTAAATCAATAAAAGCTATTTTAAACCCCATTAAAAACACCAGGGGGGTTGATGGTGAACTAGACTTCTGGGATGAGCCACAAATTGACGTCATGACTAAACAGCTCCACAGTCATGAAGCAAGCTCCTCTCAATTAGCAATTACAGGAACAGAAGACAGAACATCTTTGTTCCATGTGTCCTTGAACAGAGTTTGGTTAAAAAGTAAGCTGCTTTATCAGTGGTTCAAGCAAGCACTATCTGACCAGCTTCCTCGGGTGAGTGACACTGTGAGGAATGTTCAGGGTTCAAGATGAGACCACCTGGCCACGGCCTTGTCAGCGCCGACAGGTCAACTGGCTAGCGGAGCAGCGCACTATTCAAAAGGAATGCACTAATATTTGCCCCATCCATCAAAGCGCACATTCAACACATAAGAGTTTCTGAAAGAGGAGGAATTCTTCAACTTACAGGGAGGGATTTATTTAATGTCAATAAACATGACACAAAGGATAGGGGATATTTTTTTGGCTATTCAGCCATGGAGGTCATATAAAATTAGGGTTGAAGCTTTGCTTGTTTTGCTGATCATTGACCATTGAATTATTTATTTCCATCGGTTAATTAAACAACACATTGGACAAGAACAGAAAAAGTTGTCCAGTCAAAATATTTGTGCACACTGCACATGAGATGAAAGGCTTCAAAAAAAAAAAAAAAATCTGTGTTTTTGAAATTAAGGAAGAAAGCAAAAGTCAATTATTTATTTTAACTATTTAGCCTAACCTCTTTACTGTTCCAAAATATTATAAATGTTTCCTAAAATAAAATATATTGTGTTCAATGGGGGAAAAAACATTGTTTTTGTTGATGTTGTTTTAACCAGACATTTAAAAAGAACTTTACCTTCTTTTAGAACTTTTGTAATCACAATACTATGATACTGTAAAACTGTGGTATTTTTATCCAAGGTTATTATACCCTCAGAAACGTATACCGCCCCATGCCAATTACAAATACATATTCAATTATTTTCTTTTCCAACACCCTACAATACAGTAGGGTACTATGGTAGTATCACCATACTATTGCTCCAAAATACTAGCAGTGCCACTGTAGTTTGTAAACGGTAGTAACCTCGTTATTGGTTTATCTACAATGGATAAAAAATGTTCACACAATTGTGCAACAATAGACCATTTTATTTGAATAGTCTCTGGAGCCATTTAAGGTTGCAAAACTGTGTAGAATTGGCACTTTTTATGGTAGCCTATTGCATGTTTTTTAATGCTTCAGTTCAAAAGCACATTTAAATCGGATCATTTCTGTTCCTGTTAATATGATTTAGTAGCTACAACCGCAACAATCTCTTTAAAAGAACCGCTCACTAAGTAAAATATTGAATTACTTTGCATTGTTACCTGATAATACTAAAAAAAATAAATAATTTTGTTGGAAAAAAAGAAAAAAATTGTATAAATTTCATTCGGTATAATTTGTATCTTTATTTTAATTTTTTTTTTTGTTGATCACTTTTCTACAAAAAATAAATAAATAAATAATGAATAAATTTTAGGTGAAGTGAGGTGCAAATAATATGACCTTAAGGAAATTATGAATTAAATTCAAGTAGGCCTATTATAACATAATATACAGTATTTCAGACAGTTTACTTTATAAGTTGAGCCTTAAACTACAGTATGGCAATACTACTTGGTGTCGTGATACTTCAGCTGGTAAAGTATCATCAGATTAATTAATGGTATCACGACAACCGTAGTTTAAACTAAAACTGCGGCTCATGAATGGTATTGCGCAGGTGGTCATCGCGAGGATCCTGCTCTGCCCTCTCATATATTGCGTCGGCTGCCTCGCCTGCTTTTTTTTTCAAAAACACAGAAAAAATCTAAATCGGCGCATAACAAGACTTTGTTTAAAATTACACAGACCAAAACTAAAACCTTAAAACAGTGGTAGAAGTGAGATTTTTTTTTCTTTCTTTTGTCCGTTCTTTCTTGAGATGCAGATTATTTTTATTTAGTTACTGAAGACTGCTTTGCAGCTCTTAGCATTGAATTGATTTATTATAATATTACGTTTATGTTTTGTAGCAGAAATATTATTTGTTTATTAAATTGACAGAGCTAAATTAATATTTCTTACTGCAATGCTTAATTTTTTTATGCAAAACATAGATTTATTTTTCATATAACAGTAGGACTTTTTTATTATGAAATATTTTATAATAAATTATTTTAATTATTATTATAATAAAAATATCATTTATTATTATTAGGGCTGTAACGATACACGATATAAAATCGAAATCGCGACACTCAGATCTACGATCCTGTGTCGCGGTGTGATAAGGGAGAATCGCGACACACCCCGTGACTACCTTTCCAATAACGTCACGCGTGCCTGCAAAAGTTGAGCTAATTAACACTTTTTTTCGTTCGACATTACAAGCACTGCTCCGTTTAAGCCCTCGCAATATTTAGCCGGGAGAGCTCGCACGGAGCTCTTAGTAAGGGGCCGTCTGAATGTGTCAAGAATATCAAAAACAAAACCAACTTAACCCCGCTTGACAACCGACAACGCCAGAAACATTGCCAATGCTGTCAAAGCGGCCGGATTTTCAGCGCATATACGATGATTTGCTCACACTGTTAATGTGGCTGCGCAGAGAGGGATGGGCATTCACCAGATGTCAGGTAACAGCGCAAACTTTTCTGTAACCGTGCTGTGCGCTTTCTGATTGAACCTTTGAGAGTGGCAGGTGCGCGATAGGCTACTTGAGGTCAGAAAACACGACGAAGCTTTCAGCTAAAATAAACACAGTTTCTATAGTTATACTTTATTTAGAGATAAAGGTATATATACGGCTCTTCATATAATTACTCTATCTTGCTGGAGTTTATAGCCGTTTCGCTTTACTTCAGGACGCATTAACACCGCTCTGAAAGGATAACTTAAAACAACGATTATACCAGAGCTGTATGAATATACAAATCTTGAATATAACAACAGTATTAAATATTACAATTGTAACACCACAGACAGCAACACTTTTGCACAATCGATAACCAGCTGATTCAGTCGTTTCATAAGAGGACCGCGCCTCTTCTTTTTTCCTTGTCAACATAAAGGCAGTGCGGTGCGCCTCGTTTTCGGCCACTTGTTTAACTGCAAGGCATACTTAATTTGCGGGACGATAACGTATAACCCGTGCCTATACAGACGCATTTGCTAAAGAAGCAAAATGGAAGAAGAATATGGCTGTTTGATACAGACCTGTTGATACTAAACCAGCGCTTATGTTGACCTGGATCTGCGTAATAAACGCAACAAGTAGGCTTTACTTTTTATTTTACAGCTTAAAGCATGTACGCAGATCAATGCAACATCATATTTAAACAAACTGTTTACAAAAAGTCTACATATGCGCGCGTGTTGTTGTCTTTTCATCACGCAGCGCGCGCACTTGAACCACGAGGGAGAGAGAGGAAACCATAGGCTATATCAGGACATATTCTTTAAAATAATGATTTCTATTAAAAATGTAAAGGTTTTGTGATTATAATAATAACAGCGGGGCATTAAATAAATGCATATTTTCCGTGGATCAAGCAGTTTGAGGAAGTCAGCTATTTTTATTTGACGGAAGAAAAAAACATATGATTGGAAAAAAAAGCCTATGCCGGTTATTAAAAAGAATAAGTCAGTATTTTCGTTTTTTAATATAAATTAATTATTTAAGTGAAAATAATTTAGGGCAGTCCTATTTATTTTATTCATTTTATTTAGATTATTCTGCTCTTCTGTGCTAAACACTGCAGGTGCGTGAAGATGCTCTGTTGTTCTGTTCCACTATTAATATATAAAAATAAATCAGTATTTTAAAATGCAATATTAAATGTGTCATACACGAAATAGACACGTCAATTTGTTTAATATAAAATTAATAGTAATCTGACCAGTTATCCGTTAATAACCGATTAATGAGCGGCGGTTGTCGGTTAGCAAAATTAACGAAATGAGCATCCCTAGTAGCTATTTAATTTACTTTTTCTATGTAAGAGAACTTGATTGAAAAATAATTTTCAACATGCTTGAACCATCTACACAATGGAGTTTAGTTCTGTTTGGTTTTTCAACAGTATTTTGTTACAAAGAAAACAGAAGTGATATAGCTTTGGCTATTTATTTATTTTATATATGGCTATTTATATTGTTAATAATTTGCATAGTTAATATTGTTCTTTGATGTTTAGTTTATAAAGATTTTTCAAATGTTATTTAATTAAAAAATTGTTTTAAAAATCTTTTTTTCCCACCCCACACGAAAAAAAATAAATAAAAAATCGTGATACGAATCGAATCGTGGGTCAAAAATCGTGATACGAACCGAATCGTGGGTTTGGTGTATCGTTACAGCCCTAATTATTATGTGCTGTATTAATTGGTTACTGAGCAGCAATAAATAACACTTGAAAATATAAGGAGTTTTCAAGTCATTTTCTATACTAGTAGTGTTTTGAAATTAATGAATGCATAATAATCATGATAACCGTGATCATTTCTCAGACTATAATTGCACAACCAAAAACTAGAATCGTTGCATCCCTATTTGTGATATCCAGAAATGTATGTAGGGCTACATTTTCAGAATGAGCCTATGTTGGAAAATACTTTATGAGGATAATAAACAAAACAGGTATTCACACAAAACTGTGTGTATTCAACCAATATTTCATAGAGAACTACAATAAAGAACTATTTATCTTGTCCTACACAATTTGAGATTTGACTTTCTGAATGCGCAATGAAAGTCGAACGTTTTACCATTTGCAACAATGCAGATGACGGTTAAACTTTGCAACTAATCAGCGGATTTCATGTCTTCCGCACCACACAATCTCTACGAATCTACTACAATTTATGTGTCGACAGGGTATTATTATGGTGTTTTGGGATTTTTGCACTTTCCAATTTACTGTGATGTGATCTAAGGGGTCCCAATAATCCTAATTCACCCTACATTTACCATAACGGTCCCAGATGATCAGCCACAAAGCCTTTAACATCTCTAAAACAAGCAGCAGACCATTAAGCGCTGTACATTTTCAATGCTCCTACACTTATAAACCCCTAAGAGGCAATGAATGCATTCACCAGAGACCATTATGCACTAGAGACGATTACTCTTCCTACTTTCTTTCCTCATAGCCTGTAAACTCCAAGTCTATGTTGTTATTACCAAATCAGACATGACTGTGTGAGAATGGGGTAAGATTACAGCATAAATACCAATGGAAAGAGAGCCCCCCCCCCTCCTTCTAAGCTCTTAGCTTGCATCGTCATATGGACCTCATCAGGACTCTTGCTTAGATTTATATACTGGACGAGGTCCGCTAATGCTGCCGTTATCAGCCAAGCACGTTGTGTTTAGATTGAGGCAAGGAAAGATGATCAATGCGTCTGTGTTATTGTGAAGAGGTTTTTAAACAAGCTCCCACCTGGACGAATCCCTCGGGTGCTGCTAATTAAAATTTCCCTGAAAAGTCTGACAGGGGAAAAAGGAAGAGGCAGAGAATAAGAATGGGGTGTCTTTTGTTTCCCTTTCACTCGGTTTCAATCCCAAGTCCGTAAAGCTTTTGAATAATGACAGAAGTTTTGTCTCCGGGTCGGGGGGGCTGTGGGGTGGAGGGAACTGTTGTACCCTATCGAGCTGCTTATACGTCTTTCCTTTTGAGCCTTTCACAAACTGTGGAACTTGGCCTGTCACAGCTCTGAGCAGCTGCACGCTCCCCACACAATACCCACGATTCCTTGCTCCCAGAATGCTGACTGGACAGGCCAGATGGAACTAATTTTTAAACCCTTTTCAGTCTCTGTCTTGCCTGACTTTCAGCTGTTTACAGTTCTTTCAGTGTTCCAAGTCAAAAGCAAAAAAAAGAGATTCACACATTGAGGAAACTGCGGAATGAAAGTGACAAGAAGGAATCTGGAAACGAGTGGCAAACGGGTCTAATTTAATTTCAGTGTTCATTTGCACTGTTTGTGAAATGTACAAATTGCTGGCTTTCTTTGGTTTCTTTCTGATTCCAATCAAATCTGCAAAGTAAAACCTTATTTGTATCGTAATAACATTCTACGATGTGATCACTAAAAATAGAAACATGTATACGGAAACATGGGTGCATTCGGTTCATGAGACTCGAAGCAGTGTTTTCCTTAAACAATTGAGTATACTGTACTTATCAGGATTTACAGAGTAAATATTATCTTTTATCAGGCAGACTGAAGACAGAACAGTTGCTCATGCTGAGCTAAAACCTTATACAGGTTGTATGAAACCCCAGTCAATGCAAATATTATTTTAAAAGGGATAGTTTGGTTAAAAATAAATTGGTGTTTTCATTTATTGCTCTTATTTCCCTTCGTTTCAAACCTGTTTGTGGTTTCTTTTGTTTAGCTGTTTTTTATAGAAAAGTTAACAGTAATATGCAATTCAAGTTTCCAAAGTAACAAACACTAAATACTAAAGTAGCACAATAACTTTGTTTAAGAAACACTGTTAAAAGACATAAGTTGAGAGTTGCAATGCTAATACTAACTACGGATGTCAAGAAACTAGAATTCGGTACCAATCGATACTGAAATTTTAAAACGTCCATTTCCTGCTTACATTTGACGCTATTGAACATGTTCTTAAACACCGCTGATCTGCCATTGTGTTCATGTGCTCAACAGAAATGACTGGTCGTGAAGGTCATCGAACCCACCGCTGTTTACTGAGTGTAACCTAAGATACAGGGACAGTTCAGTGAACTGATGACCTTCATGGCCAATTGCAGTCATTTCTATTGAGAACATAAACATAATGGTAAATTAGCTGTGTTTCAGAACGTGCTTAACAGCGCTCAACTGTTTGCGCAAATGAACAATTGTAAAATTTCAGTACTGATTTGTACCTAATTCCAGAATCATGCAACCCTAATACTAACAAAATCTTTGACCAACCTTTACTTGCATAATGTGACTTATATAAACTTTCACTTCAATAATCATCACTGATTCTAGCAAAAAAAAAAAAATTCTAAATTTAAAACTGTATTTTAAACAATGTTATCATATGTCTTAGATTATATGCACAACCAAATGTTTGAGATCGCTAATGCTATTTTTTCTTAAAATTTGATTAAGTGACAACAAAGACATTTTTGAGGTCACAACACACACTACATGACAAAAGTCTGGTCGCCTATCCAAGTTTTGCAATGACTCAAATAACTTATTAATAAAGTCATCTGGAATGGCAAGGAAAGCGTTTTTGCAGGACTCCCAGAGTTCATCAAGATTCTTTGGATTCATCTTCAATAGCCCCTTTCACACAGTGATACCGCTAAATATCCGGAAAATTTCCGGAACGACTTTACCGGTATATTCAAAAAAGCGCTGTTCACACAGGCGAGGATGTTACGGAATTTTTTCAGAAAAGACCGTTCACACATCTATTCCAAAATACCGGTAAATTCTGACATCATTCACCACAAATGAGCCTTAAACGGCTGCGCTTGTATTTGTAAACATTTGACTACATTACAAACTCTGTGGATGATCAGTATTGTGAACAACTTCGATGTAAACACATGCAGGATAACTTTCGCATGTCGAGATGTTCATTATATGTGCGTGTGCTGGCGCTCACAGGCTGTTTCACAGGCACACGCAAAGCTTGAATGGTAAACAAACCACGACTTATCATAAGCATCTTATTGATGATTATTTACACAGTTGGCATTAAGAAGAACATATAAATGTTATCTGGCTAACTTTTAGCAGCTAAAAGTGTCTGGGAAAATATTCAAAGGCTTTTATTCTCGTAAACCGCGAGGACATAAACGCGTCTGACTGTTCTGATTGGCTAAAGTAGTAAGGGTGTCACGATCCTCTAAATTCTCGATTCGATTACATTTTCGATTCTAAAGGCACGATTCTATTCTATTTTTGATTATGAATAATTTATTAATTAATGACCAATTAGTTATTTGTAGCCTACCGTTTAAACTACCTGACCTGCATGGTCTTTTTTTTACCCATAAACAAATCATACAGTAAATGAATAAAGGCAAGATACACACATAATTACGACCTGTCAATCACTTTTTCTGCGGGACTCGTGAATAGGTAGTGATCTGTGTCGTTATAATGGCGTCGGTAAAAAAGACGCACAACCAACAGGAACCAGCCAACAGTATCTGAAGTGTTCGCTAAAATGACTAAGTACAAGTGAGTGAAAGATTGAAGCAGTCCTCTGACTGCCTGGACCTGCTCTCTCGAGCGCATGGCTATGTGCGTCTGTGTCTGTGTGGTCACGTGATGTGCATTTTCAGAGGTAGAGAGGAAGGAGGGCTGTTTAGAAATGCTACACGCCACTGTGGATGTCAAATCGTTGTCGTTCTAAAATGCCATTTAAAAACAAAGACAGTGTAAACAGGGCCTGAGTGTGTGCTTTTCGCGAATGGATTTGCAACGGGGGCGGGCAGAGGATCGCGATGCCGGTGTTGTCTATCGGTCGAACCGTACGTAATACGTACATAGCAGAGCTTGCAAAACTGTTTTTTGGCGACAACACGAACGTTGTTAACATAGCTCACTGGAAATACAAAATGCTTACACACCGGCGACTTCATTGAAAGAGGAGAGGGTTTAAGTTCTGTCGACGGGTCTCCTGCTTCTGCAGTTTAACAAGCACCTCAACAAGCCTGTTTTTTTCCTGCTTGGCAAGCCAAGCTGACGTGACATGGGGGCGTGGCAGCATCGACGATTCTATTTTTTGATTCGATAATCGAAATTGAGCATAAATTTCGATCGACGTCCACGTCAGCACGTTCTAGATGTGCATGCACTCTTTCCGGCAATCTTCCTTCTGCATTCACACAGCGCAGCATTCCGGCAAATTACCGGTAATGTTACAACTTCTCTTTCCGGAAAAAATAGCCAGAACGAATTTACCAGTATTTTCAAAAAGGACCTGTTCACACATACAACCTTTCCGGAAAATTGCCGATAATTTTCCGGAAAGGTCTGTATGTGTGAAAGAGGCTAATGCCTCCTCCTTCATATTACCCCAGATATGCTCAATTATGCAATTATGTTCATATCTGTCGACTGGGATGGCCAATACTGGAGCACCTTGACCTTCTTTGCTTTCAGGAACTTTGGTGTAGAGGCTGAAGCATGAGAAGGAGCGCTATCCTGCTAAAGAATTTGCCCTCTCCTGTAGTTTATAATGTAATGGGCAGCGCAAATCTCTTGATACCTCAGGCTGTTGATGTTGCCATCCACTCTGCAGATCTTTCGTACATCCCCATACTGAATGTAACCCCAAACCATGATTTTTCTTTCACCAAACTTGAATGATTTCTGTGAGAATTTTAGGTCTATGCAGGTTTCAAGTATTGGTGATGATTGCTATAGATGATTCGTCTAAAAAAATATACCTTCAGCCACTTTTCCAAATGATCAACTAGAAGTTATTATTTGTTGCTCTTACAACTGGGATCGACGACAAGACATTTGTTAGGTACAGTAGTGTATTTACATTTTAAATAAATGATGCTTTTTCTATTCATTAAATAATCCTAAAAAAACAAATAAGTTCCTACAAAAAGATTAAACAGCAGTGTCTAATCATAAGAGAAGAATACATGTATCTTGAAGTAATCTATTAAACAAAAACCAATTTGAGTCATGCAGGGAAACCAGACATATATGTTGATGCATCAGACTTGTGTGTCACAGTCTATTATGCTAGTAGTTTACAGAGTATCTCAGAGACTTAGAAGATGTTACACAACAACAAGGAACCTAAGTTCTATCCCCAAATTACACTGACTCATGAAAACCTTGCATGATCACATCCTACTCTGGATTGACAGGTGGCAGATGGGTGCTTTTTCTGAGTAATACCTATGACACAACTATACACCAAGTTTCTTGTTATGACTTCAACCCTAGACTTGAAAACTTACTCAAGGACATCCCTCAGACATGGGATGATAGTGAAGTGTTTTATTAAGGCTTAGATATGACACATTTTAACTACATCATGTAATTTGAAGGTCAGTCATCCAAATATTAAAACAAGTCACAACTTGTTTCCTCTGTAAACTGTCCGGAAATTACAGGTGCGTCAGAACAAAAACCACAGTGTGCAGTCCCTTAAAGGCAATGATGTCCATTCATTGTGCCTCACTGAAAGGATTTTACAAGGTAAACTATTCCTTTGTTATAGTCATGTTTGCTCATGCATAAATCGCTTTTAAGTATGTTCTTAAAAAATAAATGCAATAACAAAGTATAGTAACTAAGGATTTATTTTACCAAGCTACTAAATCAAACAATTAAAGTGCATTAAACATTGCAATCTAGTAAAACTCATCTCCATTACTTTTCAAACTGAACGTAATCAGCATTTAAATATTTATTTATTATAGAATAAATGCACAGATCCAATATTTTGATGCACGTCACATACTGTATACATGCACATAAGACATAACTGACTGTGTTTATGAGAAAAACAACTCAAAAACAAGTTTCTGGAAACAAAAAATGAAAATCCTACATAATGGGATGTAATATGTTGTTTGACTAGAGAGAGGCAGAGAAAATAGAAGTCCTTGCATCACTGTTATTACAGCTGGCACAGTGTGTGTATGACACACTAGAATGACAAGCTATGGATCAACTACGTTTTAACTCTGTGAAAAGGTTTGATACACATGATGATTGCAGGGCGGTTTATTTTGTTCAAGGTTTGGTGACATCCCACCCTGATCTATATTGCGCAAGCACTGGACAGAGAACAGAGTGGCTCCCATGGTTGAACTGACAATCCAGACCAATAAGAAGGAAGGGTCATTGTTCCAATAGCACAATAGACGGTCTGTTCCTAAAGTTCAGAAAAAAGGGAGTGCAGCTGCGGTAGCTGCCAAAGCTGAAAGCAGGGGGCACTATATACTTGAGTAGTGATCGTGTAACCTTCATGTGTACATGTCTGTGGGTGTGCTCAAATAACTGCATGATTTTAGTGGAAATGACTGAAGCGGGCCCTTAAAAAAGGGTTAATCCGATGACAGTCAAATCTCATTCAACATTTTACATTATATTCACATTTATGCATTAGAAAAATATACATAAAGTGGCTAACATTGGATTCATCCTAGTTTTTTTGGTATATTTTAGCATTCCCTGGTAATTGAATCCATGACCTTGGCATTGGTACAGACATGCTCTGCTCAAAAACAACTACTATAGCAGTTTATAAACGTTATGTCTATCAGAGAAAGACAAACTAGACTTGACCTTGGAGCACCAAACAATTTCTTAAGTAAATAAAATAACTCTAAAACAAACTATTAAACGTTTGAATAAACAACCAACATTCGTATTACTAAATAAGGTAAACATTTTTAACGTAATCCAGATTTTGAAAACATTTTATAAACATGAAACGTCTATTTAATGTGGTTGTCCCTAAACCTAGTGAGCTGTAACTAGACTAGGATTTCGGGCATCATGTTTTAAACTCTCTGAGGAGTCACACATTCAGAAATGACGATAAATTCAACGACGATAAAAAAAAAAAAACTTCCGAATAAGGAAGCGTACAAGTTTTTGAAGCACAACCTTTGTTTGCGATTGTCTATCCTCATTAACATACATTGCAACCCCGCAAGATAGAGAATTAAAGTTTTACGTTACCTGAACGAATCGTCCCACCGTTCGAGCCATTTTATTCAGCGTCTTACAAACACTCGTTACGATTGCAAAAACCCATCGATTTGCCGGTAATACCTGGAACTTTTCCCTAAACTTCCAAGCATGTCCTCTCCAGCGGGGTAAATCCCTCCCTACTTGAGAAGCTTGTCTCTGGCAGAAAGGCTGAGCTTGTTGCCGTGGGGACGGGATTGTTTTGCCCCCACTCGCTTCTTCTCAGCGTTCTCGCGCTCATGCAGCCTCAACACACACGAAACTAAACAGACCCTTCACACGAACCACATGGAGCTGAACTTTACTCGGTAAGCTGCAATGGCAAATTAAGCGAGGTTAAAATAAGGGCCTTTCATGTTTCATACGTAGCTATTTCGCCTGATGGATCCCCCATCCTTCCTCAGGAAAAAACAGGCCAGAATAGCTCCATATTTGAACATGAATATAATGCCTGTAGTATTAAGTGGTTTCCTTGGGTTACTGGAGTGCTTGTGGGAGATTGGGAAAATATCCATTCCAATTTCGAGTATTTCGAAATACAACATAATTCACAAGTTTTACTTGTAAACACGTTTGTTCTCTTTGAATAACAATCCTAAACATGTCTTTAGCATATTTCTATATTAATCATGTTTCATTTAAATTCTTTAGTTACACGGACTATGTTTAAATATAAGTAACCAAAACATGAAATACAAAAGAAATAGTTTTAATGTTATAAAAAAGTGGATACAGCATAGATTGATTAAACTTAAAAAAAAATGAAGCAATAACACATTTAAGTGAGTTTTTCCGATTATTTTGTGCTAAAAATGACTAAAGAAAGTAACATTTTGTTTGTAAATACAATACCTACTGTATACATGATGGATAAAAGCAGACTGCAGCGAAACAGTAAATGTTAAAACAGCAACAAAAACTGTAACAGCCATCTGCATAATTTATTCATGGCATGACACATTTCTGGAAGAGTACAGTGTCTACATATTGTTACCCACATATTCCACACTTACAATAAGAGTGTCAGTAGAAACTCAAAGTTTGTAGCCTACTGGAAAAAAAAATTCTCTGTGGATATTTAAAAATCATTTTCTTTCTTATGGAAAACCTAGTTCATTGTTAATTAACCTAGCACTTGTTAATTAAGATTTATCATATTTTCTCATGACAACTAGCATTTCATCCAAAAACAAAAAATCTCATTTAGTTACTTAATTACTGGATGTATTTGCACTGGATATATATAGATGAATTAATAGTAGGCTATTAGTAAGCCCAATGGGAAATCCTTTTAAAATGCCATTAAACTGACAATTTTTCAAACCTAACTGTTGAGTTTACACATTTTTGACCAGGTGAACACAACATTTACTTCGAGAAAAGGTGAACAATACTTGCCATAGTGAGCAACATTTATTGATTTATTTTCTTGCTGACATGGGTTTCATTTTTAATGCTTGCTTGTGTAGCAGTTTCATTTTTCATCATATATTGTGAGGTGTAAGACTTGCACTGAACACAATATCTGCTTTAAAAAAGGGGCAGAGAACAAATTATTTCAGGGCTGAAATAACATGTCATGTTCCTAGTTCGGTGATTTACCATTATCCATATGCACCAGACATCTTTAGTTTTTCAGCAGCAGAGCAGGACAAGCACAACACATTGCAAACAGCTGTCTAAACTGTGGTATGCTATCACATGTATGCGAAGAATAAGTTCAAGAACAAACAGACAAAGAGCCTTTTAAAGCATACTTGGTGACGAGACTGGACTGAAAGCCAAAAGAGATTTTGCCACTAAATATGTACTAATTCTTATTTAACTAAGGACTGATGAGTGTTTGACACTTGTCAACAGTATAATGCGTTTCGGATATTTGTGTTTACTATTTGTATGACAGCTACAGAGTGTGTGTTATAGTTAATAGGAAAGAAAAAGGCATCATACCAAACCTTTAACAAACTTGCAATACTAAGACAAAATTATGACTTTAATAATTCAGAATATTTACAAGAACAAACCAAGCTTTTCAATGATTTAAAGTGTAATTTCAGGAAATGAGTACACCAACAAACAATTTTGTGTTTAATAGACGTCTAATAGACATCTAAACGTAGACAACTTGGCTAAAACTAGGCTAAACTTGAGCTGTCAGTGAAAATCTAATGGACATTTTAGAATAGCCCAAAACTAGATTAGTCATCAAATAGACAGATTAGACAGACTCTATATTACTAGTCTAGTTTTAGGCTATTCTTAGACACCTATTAGATTTTCAATGACAGCCCAAATTTAGCCTGGTTTTAGCCAAGATGACTATGTTTAGACGTCTATTAGACATCCATTAGACATCTATTTAAAACAAAAAATACTTGCTGGGTAGAATTGCAACATTTTAAACATTCTAAATATTTTTAAGCTAGACCTTCTTGTTTAAGCTAGCATGATATCAAAATCAAACCTTCAGCCTATGAAAGTTGATACATTAACAGAAGCCTGCGTTGAACCAAAACTTGTGCGAATAAACAACCGCAATAAGAAGCAGGAATTTGTGGTTGACAAAAGCTGCATGACGACAACACACTTTTAAATTTCCCTGGAACTCTTTCAAATTGTACCAATACCTCAGCAGAAATGTGGTTTCTGGCTTTGGAACGCGGTGTGGGAGTCAAATCTGTATTAAATTGCTGATATAATAGCTCAGGGACAGTTACGCCACAGATCATCACTTCATCGGTTTCCGAGAACAGTCGTTCACTCCAGGTGTTATTGAGAGGGAAATAATGCAAGATGCTCTAGGATGTGATGCATATGTGTGAATATAAGAACTATATAAAGATTTCATTGAGTCGCAAAACCTGAAACAAATTAAATTTGGTATACATTTACATTTTACATTTAGTCATTTAGCAGACGCTTTTATCCAAAGCGACTTACAAATGAGGACAAGGAAGCAATTTACACAACTAAGAGCAACAGTGAATAAGTGCTATAGGCAAGTTTCAGGTCTGTAAAGTCTAAGAAGGAAAGTATTAGTAGTATTAGTATTTTTTTTTTGGTACAGTTAGTGGTATATCCAGAGAGGCAATTGCAGATTAGGAAGTGAAGTGGAGACTAAATAGTTGAGATTTTAGTCGTTTCTTGAAAACAGCAAGTGACTCTGCTGTTCTGATGCAGTTAGGTAGTTCATTCCACCAACTGGGCAGATTGAGCGTGAGCGTGAGCGAAAGTGATTTCTTCCCTCTTTGGGATGGAACCACGAGGCGACGTTCATTCACAGAACGCAAGTTTCTGGAGGGCACATAGATCTGCTGAAGTGAGAGCAGATAAGAAGGAGCAAGGCCAGAAGTCACTTTATGCAAACATCAGAGCTTTGAATTTGATGCGAGCAGCAACTGGCAGCCAGTGCAAATGGACTAGCAGCGGAGTGACATGTGCTCGTTTAGGTTCATTGAAGACCACTCGTGCTGCTGCGTTCTGGAGCAGTTGAAGAGGCTTGATGGAGTTAGCTGGAAGCCCGGCTAGTAGAGAGTTGCCGTAATCCAGTTTGGAGAGAACAAGAGCTTGAACAAGGAGTTGAGCTGCATGTTCACTCTATATTACTAAGGCCAAGTCATGGTTTGATGTTTCTGTGAAATTTCCAGAAAGCATTCACCATATGTATTGTGACAGATTAATCAAAGTTGAAAAAAATGCTGCTAGTCACCCTCAGGCCATTCTAGATGTTGATGACTTTCTTTTTTCAGCACAAGATCAAACAAGATTTTTTAGCTGAAAACATGGTCCTTGGTGGGTCATAAAATACAAGTCAAGAGGAGCCAGCAATTTGAGGGTAAAAAAATCACTCTACATCGTGATGATACATCAGTTTTTTTCTTTTTTTCCTTCATAAAGATTTCAATATATCATCTGGAGTTATGGGTATTCATTTTGCTTGCCTGTGTATGTTTGTTTAACTCTCAAAATGGTGGTACCCATTGGTATGGATTTAATGTTTCAGTTTAATCAGTAAAATACAATTCTGTTAATAATAATTACTAAACCATCGTAGCATTCCAAACCCCTGAGACCTTCATTTATCTTCAGAACACAAATTAAGATATTTTAGATCCGAATCTCGTTCTTTATATAAAGCAATAATCCCAAGTCCAGATTCAAAGTCCAGAAAATGAACCAAAAACATTCAATGTGACTTTAGTGGTTCAACTGTAATCATACGAAGCTTCAAGAACACTTTTGTGCACCAAAAACAGTTATATATTAACAGCAAATATTCATGTTTGGGATGAACTGTCCCTTTAACCTTGCTTCTTGACATTGAGCAGACCAGCCCCATAAAGCTCAGACTAAACATCTCCCATGGCAGAGGATGCCTGTTACAGTGATCACAACACCAAAATACGTGGCTGGAAGTGTTTGCTATGGACACAATCTGAAAGCCAAACAGAGCTTTTTCTAATCATCACCGTCTAAGAGTTGACCCAGTCGAAATATGGACACTGCTTAACAAAGCTTACTATCACACATCTAAGCAGATATGTTGTTTTGTTCACAGCAAATAAAACTTCTCCATACTGGCTTTGCTTTTAATCCAGCAGCATAAGAACCACACACCGGTAGCACACCAGTTTAATTCTCCAATGATTAGCAGCACTCGTAAAGGCTGATATATACTTGAGATGCATCCCTATGGGGTCTCCCATCATCCTTGTGATTGCAATTACAGAAGTCTCAATGCTCCTTCGGTCTTTCCTCAGAGGAAGTTGATGAAATACATGCATTTGAACATGATTTGCCACATATGTTAATTCAACCAAGTGCCCAAGAGCTGGTTTCATTATAAGGGCCCCGTGATTTCCATTTATGTCCGTTTGGAATTTAAATTTAATGTTTGTTTTTTTGGTAGGGCACATCATGAACAATTAATCCAAGCTAATTTACTTAAAATTATTATGTTTTGGTAAAACATTTGTTCCACTCTGAAATGAGTCAAAATTATGAAAATGACTAGGGTGAAATATGCTTAGCCACGCCCCACTCGCTGTTCATTTACTGTGAGTGAACGTTAAGAGGAACAACACAATAAGACTCCGCCCCCTACTTAGTATTCTGTTTCAGTTACTACATCACACTGAAAAGTCTGAAGCAATGTCCAGTTCACTGGGACTGTAAGCTGAAAATAGAATCCTGGAATCCAGCAATAAAAATGGGATCGTATAGCAGAGAACATGGCAGAACTTATATTTTTGGATAAACAAATCAAACACTGGACTTTAAATTGAATCATATCTGCATATGAGCTATAGTGTTCATGAACTTAAAAACAAAATGAAGTCTGCATGTCTTGAGTGATTATTGAAATTAAACATGCACATTAATTAATCATCTACAGCCATTTCACCCTGCAGCCCAAGAGCGGTTACTTACTGAAGCCAAGGAGGGATGAGCCAGGTGAGTACCTAGATAGACCACATAGGAAAACTGGGTTGCTGTTGGAAGAGATGTTAGTGAGGCCAACAGGGGGTCTCAGACAACCTGCAGTCTGTGTGCGTCCTAATGCCCCAGTATAGTGAAGGGGATGCTATACTGTCAGTGGGTGTTGTCCTTCAGATGAGACATTAAACTGAGGTCCTGACTCTCTATGGTCATTAAAAATCCCATGGCACTTCTCGTAAAGAGTAGGGGAGTTGGGGCCAAATTTCCTCCATTGGCCCTTAAGGCTGATTTATACTTCTGCGTCAAGTGCATGCTTATGCTATGGCACAGCCTACGCGTGGACGCATAGCCCTCGCCGTGGCTGTCGGCAAAGTTGATGCGCACCTCTCACAAAATGTAACTACACGTCGCAACGATGCGTAGCGCAAGCTCTGTGATTGGTCGCCTTGGTAGCGCTGACGAGTGTGGCCGGTAGGTGAGAGCCCCAGATGGATCCTGTTGTTTTGTGTTTACCTTATGATTAAGTTGTTGCATGTCCGCCGATTTCAGCGTCAAAATGAGCACGTTTGAGCCACTTGTACATTAAGGTAGCGTTCAGAAAAAAACAAAACACCAGCGGAGAAACTCAACACTGAGGAACAAACACCTACTGCCAGCTAGTGTTTCTGAAGTGTTATTGCAGAGAAACTTACAGCGCACAGAAGTATAAATGCACAGCTACGCATATTGCACGCACCTTGGGTCATGCTGATCACTTGTCACAGAATTATAAACCAGGCTATAAAAGGACAAGAAAACACACAAACTTCACAGTAAATCATTTAAAAAAGTTTGGTGTAACTCAAACATTTTATTTATTTATTAAATTTACTTAAAGTAAAAATAATTAATCTTATTATTAATTATAATATTCTATATATTTAAAGATATTATCATAAACTTTCTTCCATGTTTAAATTATAAAAGGAATAAAAAATAACTTGAGGGGAACAAAAATATTCCTCCAAATTTCTTAAAATATAATTGTTAAATTGTTACTGTAGAATTTGAAATTGTATAAGTTTAATTTTTAAATTTTCATTAAATAAATCATTTTTTCATTTTTTTTATTAAATAATTAAGATTTAACTACTTAAATTTACTATGAAAAATGCAGAAATAAAAACAAACAAACAAAAACACTATGTAACATAAACTATGGATATAAAATGAAATTTAAGATGAGGAAAAATATATTCACAGAGGCCTACATTTTGTTGTTGTTAACCAACTGCTGATGGATTACCACTGAACACTTGCACCTTTCAGCCATTATACAGTTTGATTAACATCTAACGCAGTCAGAATGGAAAACAGAACTATTTGGTCTATAAGGTATTTCCTTACGCCTGTGTATTTATTTTCAAATACACCTACATTTCCACCACAGAGTCAATTACAAGTCAAAAGTACAAAATACACCTGTTAAAGTAGTTTTGCAAGAGAAACATTATGCCAGGCCTGTTAAAATGTTTCCCCTTTCTTAAGCACATTTGTAAGAGCTTCATCAGTCATGTTCAGCAAAACCCACAATATCTCCGAAATACAACAGTATCCGTTTCCAACAGCCCTGCATGTTCACCACACCCTTACCGCAAAATCCTCATGTCACAATCAGTCCGTTCAAGCATTTAAAAATACAAAGAAGAAAATCAAGCTATAGCCACATAATTGCGATGCTTATGTAATGTAAGAAAATATTTTGTATTATTGGTCATTCTATAAAATGTAATCTGTGTGTGTGTGTGCAAATAAATTTACCAATGACTGGCCAATGCAGAAAAAAAATCATTTTAAAGGATGTCTTAAAGAAATAGTTCACCCAAAAATGAAAAATATATAAGTCAATGATTACCAGCTTCCAGCATTCTTCAAAATATCTTCTTTAGTGTTCAACATAGACATAAATAGGTGAGTAAATGTTACAATTTCTGGTGAACTATGCTTTTAATATAGATTTTCTTTCCTTCAAATATGTCTTTGCTGTATTTCAAATAACATATTTCTAAAGGCAAAATTGCATCCTACTACATAGACCTACTAATATTTCTTAATTCAGCTTGAGATAATACGTCTGACAAAAATATGGAGCTAATAACATGCCAAAACAATCTGAATTGTCTTCATTTTAAATATCGACAATTGTAATTTAATAAATCTGAATTTTTATGTCGTTAAAATGGTTTTGAATTTAAATTTCCCAATTTAAATTTTAACTGCATAACTTGAATATTGAACTTATGAAATTTAAGACAACTGAATTTTTCAAGGCTGAATTTTTTTATAGACCTACAGTTAATACAGTTTCAAGTTTTCAAAATGAAGAAATTCAAAACATCAAATTCAGTATTCTTAAATTCAAAACCAGAAACTCAGATTGTGAAATTCAGATTCAGCAGAATCTAAGTTCAGTTCAGATGTTTTACATTTTAGAAGTTCAATTTTCAAGTTACGCAATTCAAATTTAAATTAAGAAATTCAAATTCAAAACAATTTTAACGGCATATAAAAATTCTGATTAATTAAATTACAATTGTCAATAATTCAAATTAACACAATTCAAATTCAGATTGTTTTGGCATATTATTAGCTCCATACAAATGTGCATTGATATCACTATATGAGCCATTTTTTCCAGAGTTTCTCTAAGTGTAGCAATGAGAGGAATTACATTTGAAACAAGGACAAGGACAGACCAAAAAGAAACATTCAAGACAGATCTGTCAGAGAATCATGATAAGCCGAAGGGAAAGGACAGACAGTCTTGAGGAGGCTGAGAGTAAGTGAGAGAAACAGAAGAGGGCCCTAATCATTTCCCACACTATGGCCCTGAGGGACAGACAACCCCAGATGATGGCCTTATTTACCAAAAAGATAAGAAACAGTGTAAAAAAAAAACACAGTAAACTGTTGCTGTTAGTTTGAGCTCAGACTGAAATCTGAATGTAAATGTCAGTTATTACTAGAAAAACTCGAGATATAAATTAATTTTTGAAAGATATACTGCTAAAGGGTTTCCTTACAGCGTATTACTGTTCATATTTTCATAATTATAATGGTGATGGTGTCGAAGAAGAATATATGTTGTGATTTATTTTAGGTTTAAGAGCGCCTCCTTGTTTCTAGTTCATAGTAAAACACCAATGCTGAGTTTATGGGTCTGCAGAGCCTAATGAAAAATCCAATCTGATTGTATTGTCTTTCACTGCTCTCATTAGCATGTGTAATATATCTCTTATGATGGAGAGAAATTTCGTCATTGCCTGTTATTAGTTCTAGCAAAACACGTTTGAATCTCGGTCAGTTTTAACTGCTCACATTTAAACGCAAGGAATTGTTTGCCCTTTGTATTATTATTGCTATTCTTATTCCCGATTATTGACATGTTACGTTACTAATCTTTAATTAGTGTAATTACACATAGGGTACGATACTTTAACTATCTAATGATACCCTAAATTGTGGCGAGATTTGTTTTATCTATTCAAAAAACAAGAAACTTAAAAGTGGATCACAGGAGAAGCGTTCATTTAAAAAAGTCAGCCAGAGATATATAAATTCCTACCTTTTTCTTGGCATGTGACGGTGAAATGATGTAATTTTGTCAGAGTTATCTTTTCACATATCCATTGTTTGAGTTTGCGTTGGTTTTCAGTGAAGTGCGCGCTCATCTTTCGGTCCCAGTATTTTTGGCTGAGAAGAGGAGGAGGCGGGAGAGCAGGAAATGATGAGGAAAGTTGAGAAATGTGATATGCAAAGTCTGTGCTAAACGATTTCACGTAAGCTAGTTCGTTTATGATCTGCATACTTTCCAGTAACAACACTACGCGTTTAGTTTTTCAGAAAAAAAATGTTATGTTAAAGGGATAGTTCCAGAGCTTGACATGAACTTTTTTAATCACCAGCCACTGGGGCAAGTAGATTTCCAACATAGCCACTCGCCATTTTCACTATCAAAAGTTTTAGAAGGGAACATAATTTAAATGTATAAATTTGACTTTGACATGGTAAAATTATTTGATTTGGATCTTGTGATGTGTCCACGCCCCTTATTCTATTAACTTTTTATGTGTTGTGTAGGACCTTGCTCAGTGAGCAGGAGCTACTGTAGGTTGTAATAGTATCGCATTGCAGTTAATTATTTCACATGACTTTTCAAGGCTCCAAAATTAGATATTTACCAAATTTATGTCTGACCACACTAAAAATAAATAATTATTTATTAGATAACATTTTTAAATAATGTGTCAAAATAAGCAAAATATAGCTGTATATGCACTTGTTATTCAGAAAACCCTTTCTTAAAAAAATTCCGGAAACAAAACATACTGAAAAACTAAACTTGATGAATGAAGAATGAAAACTTCGTTTGTTCCTCAGATGCTGGTACCCTGTGACATCCAGTATCGCGTCCCCCCATACAGTAGGTCTATTTCATTTTCGACATTCTTCAAAACTTATTTTGAGTTTAACAGCAAAGAAATAAATTATTTAAAAAACACACTATTTAAAAACATTAAATAGTGTGTAGCCTACATTTCAATTTTGTGCAGACCATACTTTAATAAGTGACGTATGAGTGCTCAGACAGAAGTTTTACACATAGGAACTTTTCAAACAGTTTTCCTTTCTGTCTTTTGACTAAATATAAGTGCATGTTTAATTCAGAACTGAACTACACCTAACGGAATATGCTGAAGCAAAAAGAAGCCTTTTCGGAAACAGCGCCACCTAGAGAGCATTTTGATATACCCGAAGCTGCGTAATTTGACCAGCAGTTATGAAGGAACAAACTGAGACACGACACCAGCATTCACGTATTAACAGCTCTGTAATGTAAATCAGAAGGTAATAAAATGTATATAATGTACCTGAACGTTTTAATTATTACATATATACACACACACAAATGTTAATAGTTCTGACATCTTCAAAGAATGTACCTTGAAAAATACTGTCCTACCAGAGCGAGGAACTGGGAAAAAAGTGCAACATCATTAATCTGGAACGTGAATCTACACAAATAGAAGAACTGATAAGTTAGCCATTAAACAGCATATCAGGAGGACAATGACGAAAAAACATTCACTGATTATTTACACAAAATAGCTGGCAAACCGCAAGGTACTGAAAGGCAAGTAAGAGAAGAAAAAGAATAGAGGGGAATTTTACACTGTACAATACAATACACAACTGGAAATTAGCATTATTTTGGGTTCAGTAACAATTCTGATTTTGTTTTATATTTTAAAATTTATGACCTAAATTTATGAGGAAATTGGCACTTCTATCCCCACATCAAATTCAGTGTGATGGGACTGCAGAAGTGAACATTTCTTTCTTTTTTTTCTGCTAATTTCAGAATGTGTGATTTTAAAATGCAAAGAACACAGTGATAATTAATGGAAACCGTCTGTATCGTAAGCATAAGACTCTAATAATACACAGGGTCTCACACGTTGGTCAAGACGACACACCAAAAAGAGATGTACACACTGAGGGCTGCTGACCAATGAGATGTGACTTTATGGAGAAAGGCCAGCATTTAGCACACTCCCAGAACCCACATGATAAGTGTCCGGACTGTAAAAGCTTTTAGCTGAGAACAACGTGGCGGTCGAACACAGACTTCCGCTGTTCCTGGACCTGTCTCCTCCAGCGCTGCTGAGCGTGCTCCACTTTGTTCAGCATGTTGGAGCGAGAGCGAGAGCGGGAAAGCACATCATGGGCGTTGGCGAAAGGCTGCTGGTCCTGAAACATCATTTTAGAACGTAATTTAGCACATGACAATATTTCATGAAACAATATTTTATTGTACACATTCATTAAAATTAGGTTTCACAATAATATCACAACTAGGTCTGTACGATATTGGAAAGATCTGACGTTGCAGTATTTTGTATGATTTATGCAATATATATTGCAATATACATACAATTTCACCAGATGACTTGAATATCTCTATTTTGGAAACAATTTATTAATTTTCTATTGATTAGCATGATTCTTTAGGGGAATAAATTGTGCATGTAATTTGATAAACAAAAGTACAGCTAAATGCAATAAAGTAAACATAAAAGTGAAATTAACAGTGCTTTATGGTTTTCAGGCTAGTCAAATTGCATTCAGATACAAAAATTGCAAAAAATCTAATATAAAATAACACTGCAAAGACTTTACTGTTTAAATAGTTCAAAATATGTATTTTTGTAACGTATTTTGAACTGGGTGACTATATACTCCCAATATAATATATGTAACCCTAAACTACAGTATATAAAATCACAATTTAAGTAGTGCAGAACCTACCATGTGATTATACAGATTCACACATTGTGATATCGATGCTCAAACTATATATTATACAGATAAGTACAATTAAGCTTTCATTAAATCTACACAGCAAGGCTACACCGCAAAAAATGCATTTCTTAATTTTTCTCTTTCTTGTTTCTAGTCCAAATATTCCTAAATCAAGAATCATTTTCTAGACAAGCAAAAAAGCAGTGTTCATTTTAGGACGTAATATGCCTAAATCAAGTGATTTTATTTCTTAAAACAAGCTAGATAATCTGCTAATGAGGTATAAAAAATCTACTTCTTCATTTTGACCCTATTAGTAGATTATTTTGGTAGATTGTTTTAAGAAAAAACCTACTTAATTTTGGCATATTATTTTTTAAAATAAGACAATAATTTGTGCATCTAGAAAACACTTCTTGGTTTAATTTTTTTTTTTAGATATTTGGACTAGAAACAAGATAAATATAAAAAAAGCATTTTTTGCAGTATAGTTTACCCCAAAATTACATGCATCTTGTTAACTGAAGCTCAGACATTTTTGAATGTCAAGCAGGTATGACTGAGCTTGTTTATGTACACTGATCAATGTTTGTATGTAAATGAAAGACTTAATGATCATATAAAACAATCATCATCAAACTGCTTAATTAATATGAATTTACCCTTTGATCCTTTTTTGAAGCGCTTTCAATGAAACGACCAAAATCTACTGATTTAATTAAACTTTTCTTCATTTATATTTTAAAGACAGGTTGAAGTAAAACAAATGATGTGTGCGGTAATGGGGTGGGGAAAATAATAAGCTTGCGCTCAAATGTATTTTGTTTAAAGAACTGTTTAAAGTGTATGATTTTTTTTTTTCAAAATAAATAAAATCAAAGATATAAAAATATTGCATAAACAATGACAAAAAAAAAAAAACAGTTTCATTATTTCCTGAAGACTTGCAAAAATGAAACAAAGCACTTACCCCAACGTCGTCATCGCTCTGAATGAGCTGTGAATGGCCAAACAGCCTTCTTTTCAATATAGGTTCCAACAGTGTCAGATAGACCATATAAAGCAGCAGAAGGCCCAGAATAGACAGGTAAATTATTATAGTGCACTGTAAAAGAAGGAAAGATTAATATTTCTATGATTAGGGCTTGGAAGTATGATGACATACAGTGATCAATATCTGAAGTGGAGCAGCCATGATCTTATGGTCAGAGAGTGTGAGTTGCTTTGAATAGAAATGTCTGCTGAATACTTAAAGTAGATCAAAACCTTTCAAGTAGTCCTAATACTATTCAATCAACAACAAAACTTTTTTTAAATCCACTTCTAATTTTGACTATAAAGTATGGACAAAATAAAAGCAGCAGCACGAGTGGTCTTCAATGAACCTAAAAGAGCACGTGTCACTCCGCTGCTAGTCCGTTTGCACTGGCTGCCAGTTGCTGCTCGCATCAAATTCAAAGCTCTGATGTTTGCCTACAAAGTGACTTCTGGCCTTGCTCCTTCTTATCTGCTCTCACTTCTGCAGATCTATGTGCCCTCCAGAAACTTGCGTTCTGTGAATGAACGTCGCCTCGTGGTTCCATCCCAAAGAGGGAAGAAATCACTTTCGTGAATGCTCACGCTCAATCTGCCCAGTTGGTGGAATGAACTCCCTAACTGCATCAGAACAGCAGAGTCACTCGCTATTTTCAAGAAACGACTAAAAACTCAACTATTTAGTGTCTCCACTTCACTTCCTAATCTGCAATTGCCTCTCTGGATATACCACTAACTGTACCAAAAAAAAAAGAAAAAAAATACTAATGCTTTCCTTCTTAGACTTTACAGACCTGAAACTTGCCTATAGCACTTATTCATTGTTGCTCTTATAGTTGTGTAAATTGCTTCCTTGTCCTCATTTGTAAGTCGCTTTGGATAAAAGCGTCTGCTAAATGACTAAATGTAATGTAATGTAATGTAAAAAGTCTATAGTTTCATTTCATATTATGCTCTATAATGTATTTTATGGTGTCACACAAGCTTAAAGGTAGTAAATGAAGGAGAGTCTAGGCACTCTCAAACATCAAAGATCAAAAAGACACCAGCGACAATTGAGTGATAAGTTTACTAAAGTAAAAAAGGCAAATGTTTTGGTTAGGGGGTGCAGTGAGTTTTTGCTTGTTTTTTTGACAAGCTAGAAGGTACAACATTTACATTTTGCATTCCATTTAACAATCCTTTATTTAGGGTGACTGTAATCATTTTGTGAAGAGTTTTAAATTTCATTCATTTTTAATTGACATTCCTACATTCGTAATCAAACATTACCCAGGAAAAAATAAACACACATGAAATGAGTACATTTTTAGGTGTATAGACCATTTTGATAGAGGTAAACCATAATAATGGTCCTAACCTGTTTTCTGTTTTACATTTTTTAATTACTAAAGCTACAAAGTATCCAAAAAGGTCCACATATTGATAAATAATGTTAGATTTTTAACATTTCATATGATTGAATTGGTACTTTGTACGAGCAGTAAATGTTCGAGGGCCAGTGACATCGCCACATTGGAATGGTCTTTACCAGGGGTGTCCAAACTCGTTTCTGGAGAGCCGGTGTCCTGCATAACTTAGCTCCAACACATCTGCCAGGAAATTTCTAGTATATCTAGTAAGAGCTTGATTAAATGGTTCAGGAGTGTTTAATTAGGGTTAGGCTAAACTCTCGAGAACACCAGCCCTCCAGGAGTGAGTTGAGACACCCTTGGTGTATATAATATAAAATGTAAAAAAAAAAAAAAAAAACGGTCATTTCCATGTTACTATACAAAAACTATAAATTGGTTAAATTTATAGAAAAACAACTATTATGACCTGCATAAAGAGCTGAGATGCAAAAGCCTCCAAGTCCCACCTAAAATGAGCATTTTTGTAAGACTCCTGTGTGCAAGTTTGGTTATTTCACCTTTATGGTGATGAACAGGATATTTTTATTGCTTTTAAAGTGAAATAACTGAACAAGAACCTAAGTTGAAATAAATACTCATTTTAGAAGTAAAACTCAGATGAAACATAGTATATTTACCCTGTTATCAGAATATGAGGTGAATTATATTGTGATATGAGATTTTTTGTCATATCGCCAAGCCCTCTCTCTAAATTCCCTGTCTCCATGCATTTCAATTTGTCATGTCATGTAAACAAAATGAACTTACTTTGATAGTTCCAGAGCTCCTTTCTTCATATTTGCATTCACAGCGTAAACAGTATGCCTCCACATCCTTGCCTTCAACGGGCATCGGCTCCACCACATGAAGGCAATTACTGTGCATATCAATATATTCAGAGGTTATGGATCAGTGAACAGAGGGTCAAAGAGTTAGTTTATAACTGAAAGTACTGTAGACTCGCTTAAAGCCTTAGTAAATTATTTACCAGTCTTTCAAGGAAACGTTTTGATTGTAGATCTTCCCATCTACCTCTTTGTAGGGTGGACAGATGCATTTGCACCGGATATCTTCCGAATTCTGATGAAACCAATCCAAAGGCATAAGCTTGCATATATACATTAATAAATGACTAAGTCAAACCACACGTTTATGAGCACTAAAAACACATTTTACATCGTTTGAAGTCAGAAAAGCGTTGCATTTTTAATGATGCAACGTTACGTGTGCTTTTATTTCACATACACTACCACATGCTAATAGCTAGTTAGCATTGCCCATAACATCAGTACGCGCCGAAGAGCACAAAGTATTATTTTCGTGTATTACAATAAAGCGGGAAAAATGATACTTTACCTTAGCTTCTGATGTTTGTGCGGACAATAAAAGCAGAAAACATAGCAACGATGAAAACGTCAACAAATTGACAGCGGCTCTGTGGGTCAGTCGATACATCTTTCTCGCTTCAGTTCTAAAGATTGCTGTCAAACGCCGAAGAGAGATATTCTCGGAATTACGACTAAACAAATATTCGTTTAGCAATTCATGCAATTGTTAGACGTCTTTTCCTAGAAATAAAAGACAACAAAACAACGCGTGAGGGCTGGTCTGACACATCAGCTGACCGTCAGCTGCGGTCCGCAGATTCTCACTTCCTTCCGGAAACAAGTGAATGGGAACTAATGTTCTGCGAGATTGAGCATGTCCGTTTACTAATAACAAGATTTAGGTTACAAATGTTTCCACAAAAGAGTCGTATTTGGGTTCATTCCAGTCATGTGTTTCCTGCATGATGCATTTAGGTCATGGCTCAGTTCCAGGTTTCAATATGAAAATGTGTTCATACATCGATGTATGTAGGTTTATTTTCCCTTTTGATCATATAAAACGACTTAAAGTATTAAAATACAGATTTTATTAGTATTTTACACACATACATGCATGTCCACGTAAAAAGGGCTGGGCAAAAATACATTAAAATGTATTTTAAAATAAAATACCAAATACCTTTAGATTTAGGTGTATCAAAATAAACTACAAAAGACCGCAGCCACAACTTGTATCAAAATGAAATACTGTATTTTTGTATTTTAAAAATACTACAAAATACTTTTACAAGAGAGCATGACATTTCTTTGCAAACCTTCAATCAATTGGCATATTTGCTCAATCCCTTCACCATTGAACTGACTTTACCATTTTAGCATAAATGGTGTACAATTTCATACAGAAAGTCCTGTGTTTAAGAGGATCTCTTTATGTAAAAATCATGTCATGCATATAAAAAGTTGAAACATAGTACTGTATCTCTTCATTCTGTTTCCATCTATTGCATAGCCGGAGAATGACTATGTGCTGAAGACTCCACATCCTGTTCTTTAGGACTAATATTTTATTCCATCTCATTTCATAAGCAAAGATGCTGATGCCAAATTGTACACTATACTGCCATTATATATTACTGGTCTGAGCAGTGTGCAGTATACTATTTTCAATGATTGCTGACTTTTGTTGCCATTTGTCTGCTATTTTCTTTATGTATGTCGCATAATTTCCATCCATACTGCAAGCATGGACCACCTTCTTAATCAATTTTCTGTTCTGATCTCAAGCCTAGACAAATAACTGCAAAAGCACCAATCGAAGGCTGTATTTTATGATGTCATCATGAAGACTTCATGCAACGTATTTTGCAGTATTTTAAAAATACAAGACACTAAAGTATTTTGATACAAAATGTACACCCATTTTCATCAACACTATTCAATTACAAAACACTATTTTGTATTTGAAATACTTGTATCATAAATACTGCCCATCCCTGTATATAAGCAGAGATGTATAAAGTACTAGAGACCCATACTTAAGTAAAAGTACAAGTGCTCTATCAAAAAGTGACTTGAGTAGAAGTAGAAGTGCTCTTTAAGCACCATACTTAAGTGGAAGTACAAAAGTATTCAACATTTTTTGTACTTAAGTATTGCAAGTAGTTTATTTCAAAATTTACTACTCAAGTACTGAAAGTAAAAGTACAAGTATTGTGTAATGTCGTTATTAAAGAAGGCAGTCAAAAGACATCATATTGTTTTGTTTATTTTAAATATCTTTGGGGCACTTGATTAAGCAGAATGAAAAGAAACATGGCTTACGATACTGTTTTTCTCTGTAAATAATTTCTATGGTACAAGAATTCACATCGTCAGGCTCTTTTACCAGAAAATCACTTCACTGATGAGATAATTCAGCATGTTCATTCATACTCTCTCTCTCTCTCTCTCTCTCTCTCTCTCTTTTACACACACACACACACACACCTAAATGTACACTCTTACACATTCATACACTCTCACACACAGTTCTCACTCTATCTCTATCTCTCTCTCTCACACACACACACACTTTTGTGAATTGTGGGGACATTACATAGGTTACAATTGTTTTTATACTCTACAAACTTTTGAATGCTCTAACCCCAAATCCAATCTCTAAACCCAACCCTTACAGGAAATTATGTGTAGTTTTACTTTCTGAAAATAAAAAAATATTTAGTGTGATTGAATTTTATACATAATGTCCACATAATTCACCATCTCCTCCTAACATCTGTGTAATACCGATGTTGTTATACATATACATGGGCGCACACACACACAAACACGAAATTACACTCTTTTACACTCTCATACACACACTCTCTCTCTCTCTCTCTCTCTCTCTTACACACACACAGACGCACACACAGGTACAATCACACTGTTTCTCTCTTACATGCATTATTCACTCACACACACACTCACACTTTGGTAGTTTTGAAGTTTGATTGGTTAATACCACAATAAACAGGAGTTATGTCTTCTGGAGTGAAACTAAACTAAACAAGCAAACTAAATCCTGTTGCACTAATTCACTTGATTTTGATTTTATTGTAAAAAAAAAAGAAAAAAGAAAAACAGGAAAGTGTGTATAGTACTGTGTTAAAAGAAACTCTAAAATACTTTATGGCTTATGGCTATGGTTTAGTATTATTTTTTTTAATTTTGATTATGTTTTTAATTAAATTGGTCTTGCACTTATTGCTTTTATATTGCATAAATATATTGCTTTTGTCCTGGTGTGACAGTTATAGGGTTATTTTTAATACAATTTTGTTCTTTAATACAGCAGTCACATATATGAACTGTACTCTTAATTTGACCTGCTTAAAGAAAGCACTCTTTCTGAATGTATCAAACAAAACTCATGCACAGAAGACAGCATGAGCATTTACAGCTAATAAACTCATGTCAATATTATACCGCCTGCTTTTTGAGCGCTGACAGGCGAGGTCTTATGATGATTGGTTATTATCTTCATCTGCTCAACAGAAAGGGCTTTAGAAAAGAAGCGCTGTTCACCCATGGCGGGAAGAATACGCGGTTATCACAGGTAATAGACACAGTGGAGAAAACTTGAACATCAGGCACGCTCGTGTCTGGATGGATCGACAGCTTTAACAGCTAAGAAAAGAGGGAAAGTTACCTTACAAACAGGCCAGCGGGTCAAATGTCCAAAGTGAGAAAGAGAGAGGCAGAGGTGAAGTTTTACAACATTTCTCCCTAATAGTAAATTAGCGGCTCGTGTGCCGCCTTCACTCGCGCCTCCGTCCTCCGCAATAGTATTGCGACATCGCGCATAGGAGATAAATGACGTCATCACGTAATCACCGGTTATGACCTATTACTGAACTGATATCGATCATTTTGACACCCCTAGTAACGAGTAACGATGCAGCACATAAAAAATCTATCGGAGTAAAAGTATTAAACTCATGGAAAATATGTACTTAAGTAAAAGTGGAAGTAGGAGAAAAAAATAATACTCCAGTAAAGTACAGATACTGCCTTTTAGTACTTAAGTACAGTAGTGAAGTAGTTCTACTTCGTTACTATACATCTCTGTATATAAGTATAATTGTGTGTGTTTGTGTGTGTATACAAATATCATTTTTGTTTAAAGTAATAGTTTGTGTTTTACATTTACATTTTCATTTAGTCATTTAGCAGACGCTTTTATCCAAAGTGACTTACAAATGACCAAAGCGACTTACAAATGAACATGTTCTGTACCTAATGGATCTATTATTGAGGTAAAGTTGTTTTTATTTATACTTTGAATATTTGGTCTGCTGAAAAAAAAAAAGCTAATACAACAGCCTAGGCTGGTTGTCTGGTTTTAGCTGGTCGACTAGCCTGATTTTAGAGGGGTTTTGGCCATTTCCAGCCTGGTCTTAGCTGGTCAGGCTGCGAGATGACCAGCTAAAACCAGCTTGACTAGCCTAGCCAGGCTGGGAGCCCAGCCAAAACCAGCTATGTCCAGCTTAAACCAGGCTGGTCATGCTGGTGTAAGCTGGTCATCTCCCAGTCTGACCAGCTAAGAAAAAAGCAGGTTGGTTGACCAGCTAAAACCACCCAAAAGCTGTTTTTTAGCACGTACGTGTCTTTAAAACAACATTAACTCTAATTAATTGACTGTGAACAATGTTGTTCTTTGATCGTCATTGGCTGCTTATGGTTTCACTATTTAGAATTTGCTAAAATACTTTTATGAAATTGTTAAGGATAAAGTCCAAATGTGTGAATATTAAACCAAGATTACCCCCATGATCTATTTTATGCTACTTCTGCATTGCTTCCAATACAACAAAAGCACATTCAATTGTATTTCTTTATTTACATGTTAGATGTACAGCCATAAAAATATAAACATTTAATTTACTCTGCATGTCAATAATGGGTAAACAATCCTACATCAAGAGCCTCTTAATAATAAAAAATGTTTGGGGAATGGACAAAGTGAATGATAAGTAAATGATAACCGATATATCAAATGACCATAATCTCTAACCAGTATTACTGAATATAATACACATATGTCATGTATAAAAAGGCTACAATATAGTAAAAAGCAACACAAAATAGTAACATGAGAGCTTATGCTAACTTTTTTTACACAATGTACAACACATTCAAACTTGCCAAAATGACTTTAACTGCTTTAACTTCCACTACGTCCTCAGTAGTGCTGTGAAGTTTTATAATAATTAGGTCAACATACTTTTCACACATTTTTATGAAGTGACCAATAATATATATATATATATATATAACAAGCAATGTAGTTGCTCTTTTTTTCCAGCTGTAATTAGCATGTTTTTGATACTCAGTCACTTCTGGCCAATAAATGAATGAAACAAGAAGAATCTTTTTCTTTAAAGGTGGCTGTTCTTTTTAGAAGGTCAGCAATCATTCACTGTAAAAAAAACAGTTCATTTTCTCCAGAAGAAAAAGTTCCAATGACATAAATTCAGGACAGTTTCTCATCTCGTCAGGTCCCAGAAGTTGTCTTGAATCTGCGAGTATGCAGACAAGAACGCTCAACAATATCTGTTCCAGTCATTTAAAATTTAGCTGGAGAGCCAAATACCCATTCCATAAAAGATTATTTGACAAAATTCAGGGGCGCAGGAATCTTAGAACTTTGGAGCGGAGGAATCTGATAAAAGATTTGGGAAACATTTCTCTGGACTCTTGTGCCGTGTAGTTGAAGAAATTCTGTGGGTGAGCCAGAACATCAAACAGGGCCCTCATTAGCTTTTTGTCCTAAAAAAGGTTCATGAAAAGAACATGAATTAACTTTCAGCCAAGCATATATTTACATCGTCCACAAGGGGGCACTATTGCCTTTTTTACTGCAAAGGCACATTTCTAGAAATTATTTCTTGCTTTAAGTGAGCTATTTAAAGGGATAGTTCACCCAAAAATTTAATTCTGTAATCGTTTACTCAACCCTTTTTAAATCTTTAAGAGTTTTTCTCATCTGTTAAAAAAGAAAGCCTTTTGAGAAATGTAAACTCAATTTACTGAAAGTAATTCTACTCATTTGAAAAGAGTTTTGAAGGCAATGAGTTAATCAAATACCTACACAACAACTCAAATGGATTAATTTAACAGTACTTGTAGAGATTCTTTTTTTTCCCACTCAAATGGTTTGTAGCAATCAGCTTCTCAAACGGTTTGAGTCGCATTAACTTATTGGGTTTTACAGTACTCAAATTGCTGTGTTTACTCAAATGGAGTAAGTTCACCGTACCCATAAGGATTCATTTTTGAACTTAAATGGTTTGCTGCAATCGGTTTCTTCAAATGGTTTGAGTTACCTTAACTTTTGGGGTTTTACAGTGTATGCAAGTCAATGGTTACAGGTTTTCAGTTTCTTTAGAATATCATTTTTTCTGTTAAACAGAAGAAATAAACATAATTATCTGGAAACACTTGATAGTAATAATGATTTTGGGTCAACCACCCCTTTAAAATCAAGCAATAACAAGACTTGTTTAAGATTTGAAGTTGCTCATCACTATACCTTAAGAATTTCCTGATGATTCTCAGAGGCGTATAATCTTCCATCCCTAACTATGTCCTCAATGAGCTCCTGGTAGTCCTCTAAAAGAATCATATTATATATCCAATAAATCCTCAGACTACTTACCATACAATAAAAACACACAAGCAATCAATTTCTCACCGTCATACGTCACGTAAGGCACTTGAAAGCCTTTTCCACTGTTTCCTTCATTGGAGCGGAACTGGATCCAGAGTTTCTTGGAGCGGGAGGTGAAGGCGATGGGCCGCTCGTACGTCTGGCACGTCTCGTAAGTCGTCACTGAATTGGGCAGAGCTGTGGGAACAGTAAAGAAACTTCTAAAGAGCTCTTGAGTGGCTTATTCGAAGCCCCCAAGAGATGAAGGAGATCCCTAATGAGCCCATCAGTGTGGATCCTCCCCCCCGTTTCCTCACATGTGTATTCACAATCACCCTGCTGAGCTCATGCATTCAACAGCCACACCACAGCCCTGTAATACTCACAGCTCTTCCGCATCACTAAATAGTCCCCGCACTCGTCCTCAATGGGCAGGTAGATCTCAGGCACCACCACTAGGATCCTGCGTTTGGGTGGGGGGGTGATGGTCCAGGTGCACTCGATGTTGGCAGGGTAGTTGCCAGGGTAGTTAGGGGATTCGATGTAGCCAGTGAATTCTCCCAGCTCTCCTCCACAGTGTCTGTCTGGCAGGAATAAATTAAATCACTTAGACTAGAGAAAGAACTAAAGGTCTTTTTGAACAAATAGCCCATCTCTCATGGTTTTTTGTTTTTTATTTCTAGCAAACTGAGGTTTCAAGTTACTATGAGGGTCTCCTGTTTGCTATACAAGAAACCTTTAAACTATATATTGTCTAAGTCTCTTAGTTTTAGTAGAATATTTCAGAAACTGTTAGGGTTCATTTAAAAAGCTGACATGAACTTGTAAAGTTACTGGTAGTTGAAGGAGCATCAAAATAATACTAATATAGATATAAAGCAATTAATATCTCTAATATATCTTTTGTTAATACTTCTAGTTAACGCTACAATAATTACAGATTAATTTAATGTAATGTACAGCCTTGTTTACACTTGATATTAAGTATTTTGTTTAATCAGAGCTTTCAAACCAAACTTATGATTTCAACTGGCAAAATTGTTCACCCACAAATTAAATCTCTGTCATTATTTACTAACTCTTCACTTGTTCAAACCATATGTGAGTTTCATTCTTTTTTAAACACAGAGGAAGATATTTCAAAGAATGCTGATTGATGGTACCCTATTGACTTTCATAGTAGGAAAAAAATTATGATGGTACTATCAACTATGATTTTTCAAAATAACCTCAGTAGAAATAACGGTTTAAATCCACATGAGGGAGGGTTAATGGTGAGGTTGTTTTTAATTTTGGGTGAACTCTCTCTTTAAATGATTTCTGAGTAGTTTAAATCCTTTAACACAACTTCACCCTTAAGAAAAGTCAGTAGGAAGAGAGTATGTGAAGTTTTGTGAGCATCTACACGGCAATAAAAATTCAAACTGACAAACCTGGACAAGCTCCAAATGTTTTAGACCCTGTTTGTGTTTACAGATGAATTTATAACTGTCCACATGATCTGTATCAACAAAAACACACCTTTTTACCAGGTGTAAACAAGGTCTGAAGGACCAACAGCATTAAGGGTTACTGAAACCAAATGGTTTGCTTACTTTTGCACTGCATTATGTTTGTGGATCCATCAAAATCAGTGGTAGTGTTTCCAGGACAGGCAATGCAGTAGTTTTGGCCAAACTCCATCTGATAAGTTCCAACTGGGCAACGGATACAACGATGGGTGCTGGTATTGTAGTAATGCCCAGGGGAGCACTGAACTGTAAGGAAAGCATGATTCCAAACTCAGCATTTCTGTGAAACTGTGTATTAAACACTATATAATTTGCAAACATTTCGCATTACATTTGCAAAGAATATTCCAAAGCATAAGCTGTTAAAAAAAACACCCTAAAACAATACAAACAATCAGACTTGGTTGAGAAACCAGCTTCAATCAGTTTATTACGTTTTTTTGGACACTAAACTTCAATACTGTGTATCGAGACTGTCAAGAAATTTTGTCAACTTGTAACAACATTGGTCAACAGGGAGCCCTTATTAATATGTTAGATGTTGAACTTGAGGTTTCTGAATTATGCTTGCTTTTTGCTTTCACTTTGATGTATTCTCTGTATGCAGAACAGCAAAACAAGATCATTTTCATGATGTTCAAGATGCCCTAAATGCCTCCAGCTTTGGTTTTGTCCATCATTTCTCTTTACTCTCGTCATATGGAAAAGGACGTTTCTGAAACTCATACCGTATGCACTAGAACAAACACCTTCACTTAGAATTATAGTGTCTCCTGTCAAACAGAACTAAATGTTTCTATTAAAAAACACTAAATGAAAGTGCAGTAGGGCTACAGTGTCCAAGCATCAAAATCTGTGTTTTGACAAACACAACATTTGTAGCACGAACTAATACACCAAGCTTATTATACACTACTATACACTTCAAAGGTTTTGGGAATTTCTTGTTAAAAAATCTGCAGAGACATTAATAAAAAGTGACAATAAAGACAAGTTAAAAATCCCTATTTAAAATGTTTTGAATCATTTTGACCCAAATAATAAGTAAACAATGACTGCATCCAAAATCACATACTTCCCTACTTTATAGTATGTGAAAAACAGTATGCGAACCAAGTAGTATGTCTAAATTCATAGACCGCATACGAAACCACCTACAACTCAGTAGGCACTGCATTTGAATTTAAACGTACAACTCGACCATTAGAAAAGTCTGTTCTATACAGTATGAATGTGAGCAGTATGAGAATTCTGATGTACTACATCTACCATTTTGTCATGGTTACATGACCTACCCGCAGTTGCGTCTGGCAAAGCTTTGAGAACAGTAAAGAAACTTCTAAAGAGCTCTTGTGGCTTATTCGAAGCCCCCAAGAGATGAAGGAGATCCCTAATGAGCCCATTCAGTTGCATCGCTTCACTCCCATTCATGAATTCTCTCGTGAGGCTTCATCGTATAGCACAGCGTGCATTGGATGCGCACCTAAGAATCTCACTGGAAGTTGTAGGTCATATTTCTTACATACTGATTTTCGAATTCCATGAGTTCGGACATACTACTCTGCTCACATACTGATTTTAGTGTACTATATAGTAAAGAAGTATGCAGTTTCAATATTGATAAAAAATTTTCCCAGGTTTTCACAATTAATACAAAAATTTTCTCTTCCTAGCACTCATTTCTTCAGATACTTACAAATTAGAAACTTTGTTAAAAACTCCAGATCTTCCGAAAAAATCCAGATTTTCCGAACCTTCCACCAAAATCTCAACTTGACCAAATTTTTGAAGTACCCTTAGATAAAAAAGGTATACTGTCTACTTTATACAGGCTGATCTCCTCTTTTTCTACTACCTCTCTTTTCTGTATTAAACAACAATGGGAGTCAGACCTCAATCTTACATTTGAGGATGATACGTGGGACCAGATTCTGTCCCGCATTCATACCTCCTCTATCTGCGCACGACATAGCCTCATCCAATTAAAATTTGTTCATTGTATATACTGGACAAAAGTGAGATTGGCAAAAATAACGCAAGACGTGGATCCTATATGTGATCGCTGTAATCAAGCACTTGCAGACTTAATACATATGTTTTAGCTGTGCCCATCAATCACTCCTTTTTGGCTATCAATTTTCAATTGTTCCTCTTCTGTGACAATAATACACATCAAACCATGCCCTCTTATTGCACTTTTTGGACTTTCCCAGAATATAGTAGGGTTATCAAGCTGTACTGCAAACGCCCTTGCATTTTTGACACTGTTAGCAAGACGTTTTATTCTGTTTTTATGGAAACAAAGATTTCCTCCGAGTTTTGACAACTGGTTGTGAGATGCAATGAGCTTCATCCACTTGAAAAAAATTAGGTTTACAATAAATGGCAATACTAGGGCCTTTTCTGAAACATGGGACCTATTTAGACTTTTTTTTCTGAGCATGTCACATGATTAGGTACTTTATAAATATCCAAGGACTCATTTTTTTATAATTTTGAGTTATTTATTTAATTAAATTTTTTATAGTTTATTCATTTTATTTACTTAATTGTATTTATTTATTTAATTATTATTTTGTTATTATCATGAGTATTTTTTTTTCTTCTTTCTTTAAATGATAAATGTAATTTCAACTTATGTTATGTAGAGGGTAGGGGTGGGAATAATAAATTTCTGTGTAAAAATACTTTGTTATATCTGAAAAGTTTAATAAACAAATAAAAAAAAAAATAAGTATGCAGTTTCGGATGCAGCCATAGTAATTGAAAAACAGTATGCAAGAAGTACCCGGATGACCAACTACTTCTGGCAAAAATTAGAAGTGTACTTCAGATGAATGCTACAATATCCTATAATGCTACGTGAGAGAATTCATGAATGGGAGTAAAGAGACACCGGTCACAGGTAGTTCAAGCTATAGTGACAAATGTGGATGCAGTACGTCCAAAAACCATTCATACTACACTCAAACTATAAAGAATGTATTTTCTAATGATCGTAAAGCACCTACTCGAGTAGTATGCGATTTTGGACTTAGCCCATGGCTTTGAGAATAAGTATATATTTTTTGCATAATATTAGTATTTAGTGACCCCTGTAGGCCAGAGGAGGTATTAAAAGGTGTCAATGCACATACAATGAATTCTTATGTGTGTGTTTGAGCCAAATGAAATATACTTTGAAACACTATGCATCTATCTGAGCAACTATACTTATGTACTCATTAAAAAACACAATGGCTTCAGAGAGTTCTTTCAAAAATATTGATGGAAAAATTGCCACCAAAATGTCAGGTAGTGGTGGCGCGGTGGCTCAGTAGATTGTACTGTCGCCTAATAGCAAGAAGGTTGCTGGTTCGAGCCCCGGCTGGGTCAGTTGGCATTTCTGTGTGAAGTTTGCATGTTCTCCCCATGTTCGCATGGGTTTCCTCCGGGTGCTCCAGTTTCCCCCACAATCCAAAGACATGCGCTATAGGTGAATTGGGTAAGCTAAATTGGCCATAGTGTATGTGTGTGAATGTGAGTGTGTATGGGTGTTTCCCATTGCTGGGTTGCAGCTGGATAGGCATTTGCTGCATAAAACATATGCTGGATAAGTTGACGGTTCATTCCCCTGTGTTGACCCCTGATAAATAAAGGGACTAAGCCGAAGGAGAATGAATGAACGATGAATGTCAGGTAGTATAATTCAAAATCTTGAAGATGTTATTCTTCCACTCACCTTTAGTCTCACAGTTCTGGAAAGACACCGAACCATCATATTTGGTTGTGAGGCTTCCTCCGCATGTGAAACAGGATGTGCGGCCGACCTCAGGCTGGTAGGTGCCTTGTGGGCAGGGCAGACAGGGCACAAAACCATCATGGGAGAACTGACCGGGACGACACTGACCTAGGATCAGAAAAATGTTAAGACAATGCATGCCAGACAAACCAAGTTGAGCCTTTTATTGCCTTCCAAAGAAAGCAAACCACAAATGAGGTCATGCAAGTTCATTATCTAAGAAAGCGCAGGCCTCCGGTGAACACAATGAATTGGCTGCCACTGAGACAGTCCCTAATAGCCTTTTCTGTTGTGTCTATCAGCAAAAAAGCAGAAGATGACATCTGTGCCGTAAGCTGCCTGTGATGACTGTGTTTGAGAAACAGAAGCATAGAGGTGCCCTTTTTTTCTTTAAACACAAGACTAATCTGGGATTCTTTGTTGGTGTGAATGAATCAGACATTTGAGGATTTGCAGGACTGCGTGAAACGACCCCTCCCAACACACTCCAAAACTCAACTCGAGCTCAACAAGCCATGAGTCTCAGATTATTATCAGCGCAGGTATGCTTCCTGCCAACTGCATAAACAAAACAACAGGATGTGATTCATCATACTCTCCTTTTTCAGCCTCACAATGTTTGTAAAAATGCAGGAGGACATCTCTAAAGATAAATTGATAAAATGAAAAGTGGTATGTCTTTTAAAAACAAAAACAATAGTATATACATATTTTTAATATCATTATAAATTCATATATATATATATATATATATATATATATATATATATATATATATATATATATATATATATATATATATATATATATATATGTATAATGATATTAAAAATATATATAATATTGTTTTTGTACATATATATATATATATATATATATATATATATATATATATATATATATATATATATATATATATATATATATATATATATATATATATATAAATTTATAATGATATTAAAAATATATATAATATTGTTTTTGTACGTGTATATATATACACGTACAAAAAATAAATTTATAATGAAAAAAATATATAATACTGTTTTTGTACGTGTATATATATATATAAATATATATATATATATATATATATATATATATATATAAATATATATATATATACACGTACAAAAACAATATTATATATATTTTTAATATCATTATAAATTTATATATATATATATATATGTACAAAAACAATATTATATATATTTTTAATATCATTATAAATTTATATATAAATATATATATATATATATATATATATATATATATATATATATATATATATATATATATATATAAATTTATAATGATATTAAAAATATATATAATATTGTTTTTGTACATATATATATATATATATATATATATATATATATATATATATATATATATATATATATGTAAAAAAACAATATTATATATATTTTTAATATCATTATAAATTTATAATGATATTAAAAATATATATAATATTGTTTTTGTACGTATATATATATATATATGTATATATATATATATATATATATATATATATATATATATATATATATATATATATATATATATATATTGATATAGGTTTTGTGATGTAGGTAGTGATATTACAATATTATAATACATATTTAAAAGATATATTTAAAAAATCCAGTATAAACATTTTGTCTGTAATACTTTTTATAACAATACATGTAAATTTTTTTCTTTAAATAAGAAAATGTCAGCAATACAACATTCAGGTTACATTTGTTAGCATAACTCAAGTTAACATGAACTAATAATGGAAAACACCTTTAAAGCATTTATTATTTCTTAGTTTTTTTCAACGCGCACTAATACAACATTAAAATTAAAAAGTGGATCTGTTCGAGTTATTTAATGGACCTCAACAAACAGACTTTTCTTTACATATGTGAAAAAAAGCATAATTAAGCTTTCAGATGATGTAGAAATCTCAATTTCCAAATAAATTTACAATTATGACCAGCTCTGTGCTCAGCTTCCATGCTGCAGTCTATGGAATTTGCCCAATGTTCAATATACATCAGTTAACACCACTGCACTTACAATGCAGACTGTAATAATGTAATGTAATGTAATGTGTATTTATATAGCGCATTTATTGTGTATGGCCATACACCCAAAGTGCTTCACAATATTGAGAAGGGTCTCTCCACACCCCCACCAGTGTGCAGCATCCACTTGGAAAACACAGGACAATGCCACAGGACAATGCCACAGGACAACAGCGCCAGTGCGCTCACCACACACTAGCTATTGGTGCAATGGAAAGTCAGTGATAAAGCCAATTCTGTGGATGGGGATAATTGGGGGGCCATGATAGGTAAGAGCTGATGGAGGAAATTTGGACAGGACACTGAGGTTACACCCCTATTTTTTGGCACTTTATGTACAATGGGATTATTAATGACCACAGAAAGTCAGGATCTTGCTTTAACGTCTCATCCGAAAGACATCAGGTTGAGCACCCCCTGCTGGCCTCACTAACACCACTTGCAACAGCAACCTAGTTTTTTCATGTGGTCTCCCATTCAGGTACTGAGCAGGCTCAGCCCTGCTTGGCTTCAGTGAGTAACTGCTCTTGGACTGCAGGGTGATATGGCTTTGGCTATGACAGCACTATTAAAGAAATAGTTCATATAAAATGAAAATTTCCTCACCATTTACTTAGGTGGTTCTAAACTTTCATTCATTTTTTTTCTTCTGCTGAATGCAACAAGCAATATTCTGAAGAACGCTGGTAAAAATAGCAGCCATTGACAGCCATAGCTGGAAGGAACCAAAAATACAATGGAAGTCAATGGCTGTTCTTTCCTCCACCATTATTCAGTATATCTCTTATTGTGTTCAATGGAAGATAGAAATTTAGACAGGTGGAGGATGAGTAAAAGATGACTGAAGTTTCAATTTAGGTGAACTGTCCTTTCAAGGGTGTACTCACACTCAGTACAGTTGCCTCTGAACCTTGCCGAAGCACGATTGTCCCCCCTCCCCTATCCCCCGACGGCCTGGACTCACACTGCATCTTGACCTTCCAACCTGGAACAAGCTTACGTAATCGATGATGCGACTGTTCAGTTTAACAAGAAGAGAAACACTCTCACTTAGCACAGTTGACATTGCTTTGTAACACCCAGTCAAATATTTTGCAGAACAGATCCACAACTTTTGACACTCATTAATTATCATAAAAGTCCTCAAGCTGCAGGTATTAGAAGGTTTACTGAAGATGCAGCGAGGGGTTTGCGTTTTTAATAAACTAAGACAGTTTGTGTTCATTGAACAGTAAGTATGATTAATAAATCCATATGAAACAGTTCCTTATTAGTGATGTCACGTCTTTAGTTTCAGGCTCAGGCATGCTTTGCACTCACACTACAAGCGTACTACACTAAAGTCCAACTGAACTGTGCTTTAGCACACCTCTTTCAATTGGGCCAGGGCCAGCCAACTGAACCACGCCTGGGCTTGATTTGGAGCACTCACGCTTGTCAAACGAACCAGCAATGTGCCTGGTGATGGTTTGGATAGCATAGTTTGAGTGCACCCTAAGACCAGTTAAGGCTGTGCATTAAAGGTAATAATATTGTGAATAATATTCAGTTTCTTCCAAATACTGATCTCTTTGCTTCATAAGACTTGTATCCTTTAGAAGCCACAGGTGTTTGTTTTATTTTGCCTACATGTTTTCTTGACCCTTAAAAAGCTGTTTAACACTGTGAAAAATGAGCTCCCCGCAATTCCTTCATGCTGTCGTATTAAGCTAACTTAATTTTTTACAAATTTAACTGAATGGAACATAAAACACCTAAGTTGTCACAAAAAAACTCAAGAATTGTGTTGATTAAGCTCATTTTAAATAAAGAGTTTAAACGAGCAGTAAGAAAAATCTTTTTTTAAATGAATTTTGAATTGGATTATATACAATCACCACAATTTGAGCTAAGAATAAGTAATCAACATCTTTAATGGCCTGATTAATAAGTTTAGGTAAACTATAATACTGATTAAAAGCAATATATATATATATATATATATATATATATATATATATATATATATATATATATATATATATATATATATATATATATATATATATATATTTATATTTTAAGTATTTCCCAAACAATGTTTAACAGAGCAAGGAAATTTTCACAGTATGTCTGATAATTTTTTTTTTTTTCTGGAGAAAGTCTTATTTGTTTTGTTTTAGATAACAACTAGAATAAAAGCAGTTTTAAATTTTTTAAACACCATTTTAAGGTCAAAATTATTAGCCCCTTTAAGCTATATATTTTTTGACTGTCTACAGAACAAAACTATCATTATACAATAACTTGCCTAATTACCCTAACCTGCCTAGTTAACCTAATTAACCTAGTAAAGCCTTTAAATGTCACTTTAAGCTGTATAAAAGTGTCTTGAAATATATCTAGTCAAATATTATTTACTGTCATCATGGCAAAGATAAAATAAATCAGTTATTAGAAATGAGTTATTAAAACTATTATATTTAGAAATGTGTTGAAGAAATCTTCTCTCCGTTAAATAGAAATTAGGAAAAGAATTAAGCAGGGGGGCTAATAATTCTGACTTCATATATATATATATATATATATATATATATATATATATATATATATATATATATATATATATATGCTGACAGACGCCAAACTCAAAAGAAATCAGATAATAGAAAAGCTGCAGGCTTGTTCATTCACGATCACATGCGTCTTTGTGAAGTCTCACCTGCACACTCTGAGATGTTGCGTGCTCCTGCGGTTCTCGGGATTCCCCTGCCCTCGGGTCCTGGGCACACGTCACACGACACCTGCCCCTCTTCATCTTGGTATGTCCCAGGGGGGCAAAGAAAGCACCTCCCCTGCTCTCCATCGTAGTATGTGCCAACGCTGCATTTGACTAGCACAGAGAAAACTCAAAATGAGATGAAACGGAGTCTGAAGTTGGAACACAAAGAAGGGCCTCACATTAAGCTGCTAAAGGGGGCTCTGCAAATCGACCTGATGTAGCTATGCCAAAAATTCAAACAAATAAGAGAACTGAGCCTTTCCACAGCTGCCTGAACCCCACATCAAACAGCCCTCACACACATACACAATCCCTCACCTTACCGAACACGCTCAAAGGGAATATTACCTCGCACAAACCTATGATGTCTGATTAAAGGGAGCGGAACAAAGTCTTTTTAATGTTCGCTTTATAAACCGCTCTGATTTATAGCCACGCTTTCAAAAGTGTTTGCACACACTCGGCCTTAAAATAAGCCACTCGCCCGTACGATTCAGTCCTTTAACCCAGTAAGCATGGCAATTTAGAAATGTTCCTTTCATCTCAGTGTCTCTGTGCAAACATCCAACTGACAGTGTTCGGGAGAATTTAGACAAACCTCTTATTCCCGAGATTTTATGGTAATGACGGCTAATTCCACAAAGGCTTAAACAGCATGGCAATTATGTGTGCCTCAGCAAATTGCCCGATTTTCCAAAAGAAGAAGAAGAAGAAAATGTAATTCTCTCAAGAGCAGTTCATTTTTTTCCTCTCTTTTGTTAATCCTGAATGACCATGAGGAGCCACCGTCACATTGTCCGGGCCGGCTTTTATTTGACAGAGCGACGGAGTAAGAGAGAGGAAAGGAAAAGAGTGAAAGATTGAAAAAAGAGAGCGAGAAAAAAAAAAACCTTGAAGCCTTTCAAATGCAAAGCGACGATTCTATTGAATCCTGAAATTGATGGTCCCAAAGAGGTTTAAAGGACCTTTCACCTCTATTCAAGTCCCCCGGCTTTTGCCTATTTGATGACATAGGCAAACACCATGGTATCACAGTGGTAAGGAGCTGAACCCAATAAAAGGGGTCAGGATTGTGAATCCCCCCATTCGGTGGAGTCCAATCGCTCCTTGCGCCTATCAGGCAGGGGCCCAAACAGCTGATGCTAATTGATTCCCATGGTGTCGCTGAAGTCAATTCTCTTGAGCTGCTCACTGGCTGGGGTCACACAGAGTGGCCCTTCCTAAGGAGGAATTTGGCACTTAAACTGTTTGCTTGAATAAACAGCACTCTGAACCAACCCCCCTAAAAAAACAAACAAGCAAACAATAACTTAGCACATTTATGGACAGGAGAGCAAAGCGGCAGCTGAGAGGGCTGAAATTATGCAAGCTCTTTGATGTTCATTTAGAGTTCTTCATTGTGTGTTTTGGTAACACTTAATGAATGGATTACAATGTACAAATGTCAATGAAGTTCTAGCTTTCAAAGTTTAGTTTATCTCAAAATGACAATTCTGTCACCGTTTATTCCCCTCGTGTTGTTCCAAACCTGTCAATCTTTTGTTCATCTTTGTCACTTATATGATTATATTTTTAATCAAATCTGAGCAAATTCTGCCACTCCGTTGAAGTCATAAATCATAAAAAAGTTCTAAATAAATCCTTGTGGTGATTGCGCATACAGTATGCTGAACATATAAACACTGATGAGTGAGTGTAAACAGAAGCTCCTGGTTGACATGCAGAAATGGTGCTGACCAATGCTCATTAGTCAGCACACATCAAGCAAGCATAAGCTGAATATGGTAATACACGTTTTGCTTTAGCATTTATCAGTGAATATATGTCAAGTCTAAATTAAATCAATTCATCTTATAAAAGATCAAATTCATATTTTTTTAATCTCTCTATGAATGTTTTAAAATGTCTAAATTTTGGATTAACATTTTTATTGGAAAAATAGAACTTTTTCAGATTTCATTACTTGTTTTTCCTTTTTTTGTTTCAACTATAAACACAATTAGAACAACATGACTATGAACAAATAACAAAATTATAATTCTGGGGTCCAGAGAGCCTTTAAATAAATTAACCCCTAGATAAACATTCAATTATTATTTTGTTCCAAAAACCTATACGGCATTCTGTCTTCTGTGGAAAGAAGAATGTTCTTGTTCATTCACTGAAAGTCATTGGGTTTCACAAAAACAATGAAGGAAAAATCATTGGGATATTTAAAACTTCACCATGTTCCACAGACATTCTGTCATACAGTTTTGGAACAACATCAGAGTAAGTAAATGATGACAGAATTTTAATTACTAGGTGAGCTATGCCTTTAATTAGGTAGAATATCTTTCATAATCACACTTGAGAAAGAAAATGCAGTTTTGTAAATCTGGGAAGAAGTGTCGAAGCACAGATTTTCCCCAATCACTCCAGGAGCCTGAACAAGCCCCACTGGGATTTACAATGGAGTGGGCAAACTGAAAAGACTAAACTGCACTTAGTGAAGCGAGCCAGTGGGGGAGGCCAAAAAAAAAGGTAGGAAAAAAATATAGCTCTTTTCAGAGCTGGCACTTGGACACTGCACGTCTGTGTACCTTAATTGTCCGTCTGCTTTTGAAAATAGCAATACTAACAATCCCATATTCAGCATGGATTCAATTAATTACTTATTGGCGAGTGTGCACATTTCACTTGGCATGTTTTTCGGAGCATGTTAAATGAGATGTAAACATATAGCCTGTATCTGTAAAACACTGCAACCCAACTTGGGTAAGAGGTTTTTATTGCTTTAAGTTGGACTTGTGGGACTTGCGGGATCTGTAAAACAATGAGGAAGGAGCGGGTCAGCGGTCACCAATTTTCTCTCTTCACTCCCCTCCATAATCTTTCTCCATTGGAGAACTAAACCACTCCAGTTAAAGTGGAACAAACACTCAAAATCCCCCTGAGGAAACAACAGATTGAACCAATGCAAACTCCAAAATCCACTTCAAAATAGACACATGTAGCGACAATATGTTTGTAGACAACTAATCTACACAGACTTTTGAACATTTTTGAAAAAAAGGAAGCATTTATTTGATCACAAACACAAAACAGACATCTGATTTAAAATATAAAAATTTCCTTATTTACTCCAGTCTTTTATGTCACCTGATAATTCTATTATGCCAATTAGATCCTTAAAACATTACAGCAATACTAAAAGTTGTTCATAATACTTTACAATATAAAAAACAACTTGTCTTACTGTGACATTTTGTCACATGAATGCATCCTTTCAGAATCTGAACTTTTACTTTCTTCCAAAATCTCACCAAATCTCAAATCTCAAGCAGCAATCTGAAGTCTGACATTTCAATATGAACTTGAATCTCTAAATATTCTTCCAAGATTAAACTAAAGTTGAAACATCCCAGAAATAAATGATACTTGGACAAAACACACCAGAGTTATGAGTCTATTAAGTCTCTGGAGCTATGAAAGTGCGATCTCAGAGCTATAACATTTTACTCATAGACTCTAACAAAGAACACTTTACAGCAAGTGACACCCTTGAAAAGCTAAGAGCCTCTAGCTGTCTGTATTACCGCTGAAACCGAGCCTGTAAAAGATAATGGACTTTTCTACAATAAAAGATAACAAACAACCTCAGCAATACAGTCCCCTTAAAAAGACAGGGCCTTATGTCAAAGACAATGAAGTCAATGGGATAATGTTAAACACAATGAGTCCTCCAGACAAAGAGTTGGCTATTCCTCACATGCAGACCCATTGAGATGTTTATTCTAGAGCCTGAAGAAAGTCAATGAACATTTACTGTGCCGAGTTGATCTGAAGCACGTCTGTCACTCAGTGCTGGAACAGCATTCAGCTGTAAGAGCCAACATCAGCTTTATGCTTCCCAGTCTCGCTCATGCCAACTCTCTCACACAATACATATTATACTATATAAAACACCTCATATTTGTCAGTTACCTGGCCTGCATTACTACCAAATCTCTACTATTTTACTATCCGAAATACTCTATAATTTGAAATACTGCCGATTCATTTCAGCTAGACGTAATCAGTGACCTAAACTGCTAATATGCTAAGTAAATATAATACAGTGTGCCAAAATGTCAGTAGTTCTCTGTACTAATTTTGCAATGGCAGCAAAACCATTTTTAATCATGTTGATTTAACATGTTAATTTAATTAATTAGTAGTGGGACTTTTAAAGTTTTAGCGCATTTACCACAATGTTTCTTTTCTGAATGAATCTGCATTTTGAAGGAATCAGTTAAACCAAAGATTGAATGGTCTATTCATATAGAAAGCCAGTTAATTTGTTGTTGAATGATTCAGTCATTTAAATGAATGAAATAATTGATGACTTAACTATTAGTTATTTACCACAATTTATATTCAATTTCAGAATTTATTTCTTGAACTAATTTTCCATGTCTATGCTTTTCACATTTAACACAAGAATGACTTGAAACGTTTATCTCTTTTGGGGAAGTTTCTTAACCAGATTTAATGTGTTAAGTAAAATTAAAAGTGCTGTATGCAAGTTTTTGACTCTTCTAACCCATAAAAATCCCGTAATATGTTTGCAGATATTTAAGAAAAATGCTAAATGAACATTCTTGTTTATCTGAAAACAGTGCTGAAGTCAGATATTCTGCTTTGAACATCTGCGTTACATGTCAGAACATCGCAAAATATAACCACTTGCCACAAAAAGACTAAACTTGTCATATATCTTTTAAAAATTAAGAATCTTGTGATTAAAATTATTCCAACCATTTGAAGACACAATGAACACAGCAGACACAATTAGTGCCTTTGTCAAACTGCCAAAAACTGCAGAAACAATAACAAACTGAAGAAACTAACTTTATGCCTCCTGTATGTCCACAGATCTATAAAATTTCAACAAACAGAGTGTAATTACACTACAAAGGGTCCAGTCAATCCAATTCAGTGAAATATTTAGTTCACAACCTATTTATATGTCGATAACCATCCAAGAAATGCACCGATATCATTTTAAACTAGTCACCGGAGCAATCAAATCTATCATGTGTTCGGTAGTGTTCGTATTTTTAGATATAAACATTACTACTATTTTGAAAGGAATGTTTCCAATGCCAGTTTAGCCAATTATATTTCAGCACCCTGGGTTGCCTTGATGGAAAACAGCATTTTTTTATTCAGTCAGAAAGGCTTTGCAAGGTATGCATCCGTGACTGAAAATGCAACCTCCGGTGGACAGTAAAAGCCAAAGAAATGAGACGCAGATTCAGAGTTCCACATGAGGAGGTTATTAATTAGCAAATAATATAAATATTACAAACGTAAACATTAACAACAGGCTACATGACAAGATTTGCAGTGATAAACAATTTGGCTGTTTGCACCTGAAGAAAAACAACAAAAATTTAAATACAGCCATTAAGAAGCACAGAATAGTACACTTACTGCACTCTAACGAAATATTTTATTTCCAGGATCTGAGGTGAACTATTTGCTGCTGTTTTCAGTAGTATGGCAATAAATGCCATGTAAAATGCCATTCAAACTCACACTATTTAACACTGAATAAAGCACGTAAGGTGTACCTGAAGTAATTATAGTTCATCCTGTTGTTCACCTGTAAAAAATAGAAGCCGTTTCTAAAATAGAAATTTCAGGATTTTTAGGACAAAAAATACTTTTAATGAGGCAAACTATTTTTTTTACCGCATGTCATTGCTTTTATTTAGAAAGGCCTGGTTTCAGCCTTATTTCAGGCTTGACAGACACACTCTTGTTGATGTCGTCAATCTGGCAACCTGCTCCTGCATGTGTTTTCAACCAGGAGTACAATACCTAGTTCAACCATTGGGTGTCAAACTTACATGTTGCACCCTTCAATAATCTTCTTCTTAATGAACTTGATGAACAAATTTGAAACTACAGCTGTCAATTAATTAAAATGAAGAACAATTTTGTAAAGAAAGACCTGTTGCAACAGCACTAACTACTATAAGCATATATTTTCACAATGGACTCACCACATTTTTTATCCAGCAGAATTTGTCCAGTGCCGCAATGATCTGGTGTGTCAGCGGGTCGGACGAGTTTCTTAGCCAGTTCATACTCTGATCCAGCAAAGTGTAGATGAAACTGCTCTCGGTTAATGGACTTGCGAAGAGTACGGATGGTCTTCCTAAGCCGCTTCTCAGAGCGCCGCCGAACACAAGTCAGGTCACAGCCCTCTGCTGAGAGAAACAATAGATACCATATTTCATCCACAACAGCATCATAATAAATGCACACAACGTTCATGCTGTCTACAATGCCCACTTCCATCATAAACCAGGAGATACTTTCACCTGTTGGCTTGTTTTAGTCACAGCGACAGGAGCGGGAAGACGGTGAGATGCGAGCAAGCAAATGAGAAGGTTTATAGTGAAACGTACGCATGCGGTACACAAAACCAACCTGTTACCTCCTCCAGGTTCACATCCAGCTCAAACTGGGCAGTAATGAAGGAGCCTTCCTCCTCGCCAGCCTTCCGCCCGTGCCGGCTACGTTGCTGTCTGCTTGAAGAGGCACAGTGCAGGCTAACAAAGCTGAACTGGACATTCTCGGTGGCTCTTTTATCTGAGTAAATAGATATTAAAGACTTCATGGATTTAAAAGAACTACAATAAAAAAGGCAGAAGGCAGAAGAGGGAAAGGACAGAGGGGGGAAACACTATTTCAACTGAAGGGGTGTGGGACTCTTTCAAACTGTGATCGGAAGGTCAGTGTGATTGATTGCTTGGACTCTATTGAAAAACTCTTTCAAATACGGCTGGTCATCTAGTACCAGAAGACTAGATTCTAACACAAACATCTTTCTCACATTCAGCAAATTATGCAGCCCTTTATTTCAATATATATCAGAGCTGCGTGGAAAAATCTTTCAATCTTTTTGTGATTTTCAAAATGTCACTAATCTCTCTTGAATTGACTCTGAGCTTTTAACAGCAGTTTAAGGGATAAAGCACATTCAGGAGGTTGTTCTAACAGCAAAGAAAAGTCAGACAGGCTTATCAGCATCCCTTTGCAAAGAGTTGTATTATGTATTGCTGTTGTATAATAATGAAAAGCTTTATTCTGCAAAAACTACCGGCTGGATGTACTTTATCCCGCTTATTAAATGGCTACTTGCCACAAAATTTTCAAAAATATAAACAAAACATTTTCCTGTGCAAAAGGCAAATGCTGACAGAAACAAAAATGGCTGAATTGAGTATACCCTAACCTACATGTTATTCAGTAACAAGATGGCGCCAAACTGTCAAAAACATCAGCAAAACAGACAAGCATTTATATGAATGTGAATGTATTCACTGATGGTCAAGATGCTTCGAAGTACCCAAAGGAGCCTGTGTTATTAGTTTCAGTGGTTGTTATCTTGGAATGACACACTGTAATTAAATTGATGGCTTTTAGTCATCGGGAGAACCAGTGAACATTCAATAATTTTAATTAACACAAGATGGCACCAAGCCGTCAAAAACAGCAGCGAGACAGACAAGCATATAGAAAATGTGAATGCATTCACTGATGGTCATGATGCTTCGAAGAACCTGCACAAAAGGCTGTTACTCTGGTTTCACAGCGAATGAGTGGCATGTATTTTAGCGGCGTGCATGTAAACAACCACTGCGCGTGTAAGGTGCACTGGAATGGTTTTCTGAGTGCATGCGTCAATTTGTTTTTTCCAGCGTTGTTTCCGTTGCACATAAAGAATAACAAACTTACGTGTGCAAAAGACACCAAATGTGAATGGCCCCTAACGTCTTCATACCACTCTAAATTAATACAGTTGCATAAAGTAAATCGTATCTTAAAGCTTTAACTGTGGCACAGCTGATAATGGGGCATTTTTTTTGCACCATCTCCCCATGCCGCCCCCAACTAAAAGCCGCCCTGGGCGATCGCCCATTATGCCCATGCCTAAATCCACCACTGATTGCTGTTTTATAATGCTGAAAAGCTTTATTCTGCAAAAACTACCGGCTGGGTGTACTTTATCCTGATTATTACATGGCTACTTGCCATAGATTATTAAAAAATATACACAAAACATTTTCCTGAGCAAAAGGCAAATGCTAACAGAAACAAAAATGGTTAAATGGAGCATACCCTACCCTGCATATTATTCAGTCACAAGATGATGCCAAGCCGTCAAAAACAGCAGTGAGAAAAACAAGCATATATATATGAATGTGAATGTATTCAAGATGCTCCGAAGTACGCAATTGGGCCTGTGTTATTAGTTTCAGCGGTTGTTATCTTGGAATAACATACTGTAATTAAGTTGATGGATATTAGTTATCGGAAGAACCAGCAAACATTAAACAATTTTAATAAACAGTCGCAGCAGAACTCCACATGGACAACTACAGTCTCTCCTGGTAAGTTTCCAGAGCTTTTCCATGAGACTGGTGACCATTGTGGTGCACAGGTGACAGTAGTTAACACCCACGCACGCCCCACCCTCTACATATACCTTGGAATGTCACAGCTGACCAATCAGAATTAAGTATTCCAAACAGCTAAGTAACAGCAGATCATAATCTAGGCTAGCTTTTAACCATACACAAAAAGTCTGATGAGGAAGAGTCTCACTATGAAAGTCCCACTATGAACACTCTTGTAATCTGCCTAAATCTTCCTTAACTTTCTTAATGATTATTTAAAATGAAGTGATATTTATAAGCAATTGGATAAGTACGGCTGTTTGTAAAGCATAAATCTGTGTGAAAAGAATAGCAAGAATATAGAGAATAACAATGCATTTTGTAAATCAATGCAAAATCGATTCTTGAATCATTTTTCACCACAGCTCTAATATATCTGCTGAGAAAATGTTATTACAAAATATGTTCGTAATCAGCTCTCTCCATCTCTCTTTTTTGTATCTCCATAAAGACTCAGAGAGGAAATAAAATAAAAACAAGCTATTTCCTATTTGCTTTTGTAATGTGATTGATGTAGTCATCAAAGTGTTTCATCAACAGGGCGGATTTAGACTCAAACTTACTGCCTTTGCAAACAATTTGGCACTTTAGTAGTAAACTGTGGTGATTTTCAATGCAAGACACATACCTGACAGGGCAGTTTTGAAGCTATGTGCAAGATTTTCATGACTCCGCTTTAGATTGCACTTCCCCTGTCCAGATTTAAATGTGGCAATGGTTTTGATTCCCGAACCTGTAACAGAAAGAAACACTGTGACTTTTAGATGTGACATATTTCTCATTTGGGATAAGTTTTTTTTACATAATAATCACTCTATTAGGGAAGAAATACTTTTAACATTAGAACTGTCATTGGAATTACAAGCACCCATAGGCGATTTTCAAATGTATAAACAAACTTTCCATAAAATATCCATAAAAAATCTAAATGTTTAAAACTGTTCAAAAGGCAGCTAAAATCTGTCTTTTATGAACATGTAACTGCAACATGTTTTTTTTTTTGTTTTTTTTTTATAAAAAAAAATTTGCTTCTCAAATCCGTCCCTATTGTAGCTTGTGTTTCTCAAAAAACTTAGAAAGTTTATATTGGTGTAACTTAATGTGACCAATGACTTGAGACCTTCCCAATTTGTAAGTCATTTTGGATAAAAGTACCTGCTAAATGTCTAAATGCAGAATTAAATGTAATTGACTTTTACTAACATATACAGAAAACCATATTTTAGAAAACTGGGCATTCAAACCTAAAGCACAAGCAGACCAAATTACCCAATAAAATTCCTTTAATTTTCATGCTGTCATTTTTTCAGGTTTAGACACAATGGATAAAATATTTTAGAAAATGTATGGATGCCAAAGAGATATTAAAGGCACTACATGCCATGAGTGATGGTGAGTATTACAATGGGGAGATATAATTTGTCCAGGGTCACCTTAGCATTATAGCTGAAGACTAAAGATAATCATTTCAAGCCATTTTTAGCCATTTTAAAACAGTGCTTATATGTACATTAGTAGTTTTAGGTACACAATTACCCAGAATTTAACTGTTAAACATTAAAAAGAATGAAGATTAAAAAACAACAACCTTGGAACGGTCAAATCCCAGAACACAGACATAGATTTACCTGGGCAATATGATCCATTCCACTGTCCTCCTGTGTGGCACGGCAGCGGCATGCCACAGGTCACTGTGTATGAATCCTCAGCTCCTACAGATAAAGGTAAAGGTGTTAGATACATTTCCAGCAAACTCTAGCATGCAGACTAAAGGACAGATCCCAACAAACATACAGTTCAAAGCACAAAAAGTTTGAAATCAGCAATATATTTAATGTTTTTAAAAAAATCTTATTCTGCTCCCCAGACCTGCATTTATTTGATCAAAAGCACTGTAAAAACTGCTTTTAGGTTTTATTAATGTAGTTTAAATTTTCATTTATTTCTTAAAACTGACCTTTCAGCGTCATTACTTAAGTCTCTAGTGTCACACAATCAATCCTTTAAAAATGATTATTATATAGTGATCTGCTGCAAAAGAAACATTTTTTTATTATTATCAGTGTTGAAAACTCTTGTGCTGCTTCAATTTATGTGAAAACCATGATACAGTACCATTCAAAAGTACCATTAAAATGTATAGAAAATAAATTATATTCACTTATTTTATTAATTCTGGACACATTAAATTGTTTAATAGTAAAAAAAGAACTACAAAACCAATAACAAGCATTACATATACATAAAAAGTTTTCCATTGATGTACGCTTTGTTAAGGTAGGATAACATTTAGCTGAGGTACAATAATTTGAAACTCTGTAAACCGAGGGTTAAAAAAAAATCTAAATACTAGGAAAATGACCTTAATCTTAAAGCAGTATAAATTAAGTGCTTACAATGCATATAGACCCTTCTCACATTTCTAGGTTTCTCAGTAGCGGAAGTTGTCATAGTTGGGAAAACTTATAGCGCTGTCAATGGGAGAATGCAATCTTATTTGCTCAAATAATAAAAGAAAAACTCCAGTTTAATGTTATAAAGACTTTTAGGAAAAGGAAAAAATAGTGTGAGACTGATGACAGCAGCCAGAGGAGAGAATAACATAAAATTTTCTGTCCTGTCCGACAGACACTGCATTAGAAACGCCTCGCACAAGTGGTACTTCGTTTTTTTGTAATTTGAAGCAAAGATGATCCAATACATAAATGCATATAAATGTTCATACGTTTAAAAACAAATCTAAATATTAAAAACTTTTAATGATTTATGAAGCTGATGATCGTAAATGCGTCATAACACTGTGAAAAGGCTCCATTACTAATCAAAGATTAATTTTAATATATTTATAGTAGGAAATTTACTAAATATTTTCGTGGCACATGATCTTTTTGGCAAAACAAATAAATTTCGGCTATTGCCAAAAACAAACCTGTGCAACATAAGACTTTGGTTTTGTGGTCCAGGGTCAAATTTACAAATAAAAAAACATAATATTTCAATTAAATGTTGTTATTTTTTTTTACTTTAATGCCATCAAAAGCAAAGTTAAAAAAAAAAAAATAGGAAAAGCTAATAAAAAATTCCAGTCCCACTTCATATTAAGTGGCCTCAACAAATATGCTAATATACTTTCATTGAAATTAATAGTTTTTTACAATGTACTTAGTGTAAACACATGTGTTTACATTGTTCTTGGGTTTGATTAAATACCTGCATGCAACTACATCTGTAATTAAATTTATAATTGAGCCGTTGACCATCCCTTACATTGTAATTCACACTTAAACCTACCCATATCACCAAACCTGTCCCTAACCATACCCATATCTAGGCCCACACAGAAACTGTGTGTGCAGAAATCCACAGATTTTTAGCCAATCATCTATGTATTTACTTAAATTTATATTTATTCAGTTTAAATTAATTTCAGTAATATTATTGACAAATATGAAAAAGTTCCTATGATTTATTCACAATACCGTTTTTAAAGTATTATTTTCTGTTCTTTAGTTGATATATCATATAAGAGACTTGCTTTGTTTACCAAATAAGTGAATCTAATTAGATTTGCATTGTAAATATTAAATAAAAGTTTAAAAGATATTGTTTTTATTCGATATTTTACGCTTTTAATTATGATTCTTCCAAAATCAACAGCTTTTTTTTTTACACAATTCTCTGCACATATAGCACAAAATGTCAGCAGCACCAGAAGTGTTTGCAATACATTAGAAACACATTAATTTTATTTTTTGATGCAAGTGCATATTTGTTAAGGCCACCTAATAAAAATCCTTATCCCATAGTGTAGATGTTGTGACACTCACCGCTGCTGATGTGGACCTGTGACTGGCAGGTTAGGTAGCAGAGCTCGCCTCCTCCCTGCTTATTGCAGTTGAGAGTGGGCCTGGCAGGAGGTGGCACTAGTGGAGAGTCCTCTGCCTCTGAGTGTGAAAACCACAATGCTTAACAATAAAGACACCATACACATGCTGAGAGGAAGCTTAGACGGAAATAGTTCCAGAAAAAAAGCTCATCAATGAACAGTACATTCAAGATGAGAAGACGAACGTTGAGATGCGAGTTAGACAGCATTTGGTTTCTGTTTGTTTAGCAGTAGCGAAGACAAAAAGAGCCAGATTGAGAAACTCAAAAGTATCTCCTGCTTTTCACTCCCCAGGATGAAAAACTGATTTTCATCTAAGCCGACATCGGCAGCATTCAGAGTCACTCAGGCTCATCTTACCGATACAGTCTTTCTTGTTCCAGTGCAGCTTATAACCAGTCCGGCAGTGGCACCCAAAGCTTCCCATGGTGTTCTCGCAGGTGTGCTCACATCCTCCATTGTTGAAGCTGCATTCGTTTATGTCTAAGAATGGAGGAATCCACAAACGGAACAGATTTCTATCAAGACGTATTTCAGGTAAACAAGACTCTCAGTTGCATTTCCTCTGTAATAATGCTCCCGGGACCCATGAGAAATTATTTAAATACTATCACACAGTTTCACAGACAAGGGATGGTCCACTACGATATCATACTTTGGTAAATTCATAAACGCTTCAGGCTAAGTGCAATCACCATGTTCATACACCTCGCGCAGTAAAGGGATGTGGCCAGAGGCGCTGTAATATTATAGCAGAGAAAGCTAAAATGCAGTCCAAATGCTGCTATTTCCACAGAGCTTGTTCTGTTTCTGTATTTGGGATTCCAAAGAACATAACTTAAAGAGAGAAGTGCTTCCAGTTTAATTCTAATTATATTCCAGAAAATATATGTTTATATTAACGTTTATATTCACTTAACTCATCCAACCGACGAAGCTGTGGATTATGAGCCACAACCTGTAAGTATTACTACATGTACAGTTTCTAGTGTTAACAGTATGTTGTAGCGAAAACATAATCAAGGATGTAAACAATTAAAAATGTTGTTTGGCTAACAATTTAACTACAAATTCTTATTTGTCCGTCAAATCGCTGTAAACAACCACAGTCTTCAGCAGTGTCTCTCTATGCGGATGCTTTCACTGCATTCTACACCTCAAATAACAAACTCGCAAAAGTACATTTCTTATTACTTACATATGCTTATTTATTAACACGTGTGAAAGACACTTGTCAGATTTTATTTTTGAGAGCCAGCATTGGGTTCAGCTGTGTGCTCTTCATTTTCTGTCCAATTCAGGCAAACTGATACGGCTGTTTACACAGCGCAAAAGGGGCAATGCGTAGTGACATAGAGCCAATCCGCCAATCACAGTACATTATGTTAGCTGGTCAATCAAAGCCTCTTGAAGGCTGGCCTAACAGAGGAATTTGGAAATATGACAGTTATTCTCATGTTACCTGGGTAGCAGTATATAATCAAAGTAAGATAGATGAAAAAATAATGTGATTTTTATTTTTAGCGCAAATTCACACATGAGCTGATGCTGTTAGTTTACAATTTCTTAAGACTGCAATGCAAGTTAAGGACAAGTTCATTCATTTATTTTTTTCCTCGGCTTAGACCCTTTGTTCATCTTGAGTCACCACAGCGGAATGATCGACCAACTTATCCAGCATATGTTTAACACAGCGGATGCCCTTCCAGCTGCAACCCAGTACGGGGAAACTTCCATAGACACCCATTCACAATCATACACTATGGCCAATTTAGCTAATTCAATTCACCAATGTCTTTGAACTGTTTGGGAAACCTGAGCACCCAGAGAAAACCCACACAAACACGGGGAGAACATGCAAACTCCACACAGAATTGCCAACTGACCCAGCCAGACTCAAACCAGCGACCTTCTAGCTGTTAGGCAAAAGTGCCAAACACTTAACAACTGTGTTGCCGATAAGGACAAGTTTTTTTATTTGTTTTTAGAGTTTGTTCTCTCATGTGTGAGTTTAGCACTTAGCTTTAAAGGTAATGATGTTGTAATTAGTGCTAAGTTTCATGCACAAGCCCACTGTTTTGCTTCATAAGAGTTACAGGTATTCATTTTGTTTTGCCTGTATTATTATTATTATTATTATTGTTTTGACATACAGTGCAGAGAACTATTGATTATCTATTTATATCAGGGGTGACCAACCCTGTTCCTGGAGATTGACCTTCCTGCAGATTTCCGTTGCAACCCATATTAAACACACCTGCCTGTAATTATCAAGTGCTGTTCAGGTCCTAATTAATTGATTCAGGTGTGTTTGATCATGGTTTGAGCTGAACTCTTTAGGAAGGTCGATCTCCAGGAACAGGGTTGACCACCCCTGGTTTATATGGACCATAAGTTAACAAATTTGTATTTTTGGACAAACTATTCTTTTAAATACTCTTTTAAAAATGCATAAACAATAAGGTCAGCCAATGTCTTGAATTTTTATGGATAATCTTTCACTGCATGTATATATTAAATTCTGAAACTTGTGCAATTTGTCAGATTACTAAGGCTAAAAATGCATAAACAATGAACCGAATGGTCAAAAACTCACTTTTCAGATCTCCGACTACACCACTGACTCTAAACAGGAAGCGATTGGGTTTATCACTTTTTGCGGTCCTCCAACACATTTTCACTGCGATCTGCACTATTTGCACTGTGTCTCTGTATTGGCATGTGTTGTGAAAATTTGCATGCTATATACGGTCAGACTTGGTGGCACAGGTGGCTCAGTGGTTGGCACTGTCGCCTCAAAGCATAAAGGTTGCTGGTTCGATATCCAGCTGGGCCAGGAGATATTTCCGTGTGAAGTTATTATGAAGCATCCTGGATTGTGTTTTTTAATATTGTTTGTAAGTGATTTGTCTCTTTATGTGTTTGTTGTGGGCGATACATTGGCGCAGTAGGTAGTGCTGTCGCCTCACAGCAAGAAAGTCGCTGGTTCAAGCCTCGGCTGGGTCAGTTGGCATTTCTGTGTGGAGTTTGCATGTTCTCCCTGTGTTTGCTTGGGTTTCCTCCGGGTGCTCCGGTTTCCCCCTCTGTCCGAAGACATGCGATACAGATGAATTGGGTAGGCTAAATGGTCCGTAGTGTATGAGAGTGAATGAGTGTGTATGAATGTTTCCCAAAGATGGGTTGCAGATGGAAAGGCATCAGCTGCATAAAACAAATGCTGGATAAGTTGGCGATTCATTCCGCTGTGGCGATCCTAGATAAATAATAAAGGAACTAAGCCGAAAAGAAAATGAATGAATTATTGTGTTTGTTGTATCATGATGCTACTGCCCTAATTTAATTGCCTCTGGTGGGATTAATAAAGCAGCTAAACTAAACTAAACTAAACTGACAAATTGTGTAAGTAGTTTTTTATTTGCATGTATTTTCTTAACATGCAGGACATTTAAGCTCTCTCGGCCACCGTACATATAGAAACTTGAGTTGACACAGGCTTTTAGCAAGTCTGTCGCCTTGATTTTATTTTTAAAATCATAATTTTTACACTCTTAAAATATCTATTTGTATCCTTACCTCCACAATGAGCAAGTCCGTAGAGAGTGTAGCCCTTGTTGCAAACACACTGGAAGCTGCCAGGTGAGTTTACGCAAGTGTGGTCACACGTCCTCTCAAAAAAGCACTCATCAATATCTATAATCAAACAAAAAAATTGGATTTACTTAAATACTAAAATACACAGTTACTGCATCAAACACACTGCTATTCCATATTGAGTTTGAAAGAAATGAATCAATAACAGGGAGAGGTACTTTTCTTAGAAGACTGGTATCAAGGAGAGGGTGTTGTCTGTGTGCTTAAATGAAAAGTATTCTTCAAGAGATGAGCGTTATACACTTAGTCTGTGTTAAGGATCTTCAAAGGAATCTTGCAAGTCGATACTGGCTCCCACCCTGTCTTATCTCTAAAGCTAGTTACAAACACAGATGCTAACACAAACCCCACGCTGTGTTGTGTTGGGCCTATAGCAGTCGTACCCTGGCATGAACGCTCGTCCGTCAGCAGCTTGAAGCCTTTCCGACAGCTACATTCGAAGCTGCCAATGGTGTTCCTGCAGTAGTGGTCACAGCCGCCATTGTGGAGCTCACACTCATCTATGTCTGAGAGACAGAGAAGGACCAAATCACACTACAGAACATAGATGAACTAATCAGCTGTAGGGTTAAACCTTTCCAGAATGTTATTTGGGTAACACTTTAAGTTAAGGAACAATTCACACCAATTACTACTGGCTTATTATACAGATATTAACTGTTCATTAGCACTTAAAAAGTATTAATTGTCATTTTACATTCCTAATCCTACCTTACTAACTATTAATAAGCAGCTAATTAGTACTTTATTGAGCTAAAAGCCTTATTTAACGGTTTGCTAATAGTGTGAATTATACATTGAAATAAAGCGTGACCTTTACTTGTGACATTAAAATGACAGTTAAGCAAAAAAAAACATTATAAGGTGTTTACAGGGCTTGGCAGTAACTCTTTTTAACCACCCCAACTAGTGGTTTTTCAATGTTACTAGCCTCTCAGCAATTTCACAGCCCAGATATTTGGTGTTGGGTAATTTATTCATTTATTTTAAGGTAATGTTTGGAGTTACTTGATCATTCATAATTGATTGGAATTAGGGCTGTGCAGTATATCAAAATTGTTGAAATACCACAAACATGCATATGGCAATTTACATATCTCAATGGGTTGCAATAAATGAGCAATAATAATAAATGAAGAAATGCCTTTGTGTGCCTGCACTCTGAAAAGCTTTTTAGCACATCAAGCAATGCAGTTAAATGCCTACACACATCTTTGAAAGCAAGCAGAGTGGATATGGTGCTTTTATGTTGAAAAATCGGTAATTATTTGAGCATGCATGTTTAAAAACTATTTTATATATTTATGCAACAGTAAAACATTGCTTTATTTTCTCTGAATTAATATAACATCCATGTATGTAATAAATCCGTTTCATATATATATATATAAAGAAAAAATATATATTATTTATTATATATTATTTATTATATAAATATATTAAATATATTTATTGAAGTCAGAATTATTAGCCCCCCTGCATTATTAGCCCCGCTTATTTTTCCCCCCAATTTCGGTTTAATGGAGAGAGGATTTTTTCAACACATTTCTAAACATAATAGTTTTAATAACTCATTTCTAGGCCCACACGGAATCTGCGCGCAGAATTCCGCAGATTTTCCGCAGGATTCCACAGATTTCTGCAGATTTTCAGCCCATCATTATTTCTGTTATTTACTTGAGTAAATGTGTAAATCTGAATTTATTCAGTTTTTATTCAGTAATTTATTACTTTTTATTTCATATATTAAGGTTTTAGTTATAATACTCCCAAAATAATTCCGCAGAAATCAGCAGATTTTTACCAAAATTCTCTGCAGAAATAGCAAAAAACGTCCGCAGATTCCGTCTGGCTCTGCTCATTTCTAATAACTGATTTATTTTATCTTTGCCATGATGACAGTAAATAATATTTTGCTAGATATTTTTCAAGACACTTCTATACAGCTTAAAGTGACATTTAAAGGGTTAACTAGCTTAATTAGGTTAATTGGCAGATATGGGTAATCAGGAAAGTTATTGTATAACAATGGTTTGTTCTTTAGACTATTGAAAAAATATATTGTCCATTTTGGCTAATTGTTAAAATGGCATTTAAAAAATTTAAAACTGCTTTTTTTCGAGCCAAAATAAAACAAATAAGACTTTCCCCAGAAGAAAAAATATTATCAGACATACTGTGAAAATTTAACATAATTTGGGAAATATTTAAAAACAAAAATAAATTATATATAGTGCACATTTGCACTATAGACAAATAAATAAATAAATGATGAATGAATGAATGATTGAATAAATAAATGATGAATGAATGAATAAATGTATGAATAAATAAATAAAGAAATAAATAAAGAAATAAAATCTTAGCCCGAACTTTTAATTGATTTCGGCAATTTCTAAACTTTTTTATTTTAAATGTGCAATGTGACTTCAACATATTTTTATGAGCTTTTACCTAAAAGAAACTTATTAAAAAATGTGTGTACGGCAACATTGTGATAGAAATGCTGATTCAAACCTTTGCAGGATTTGCCATCAGGCTGCAGAGTAAATCCCACCGGGCAGCTGCAGCGAACACCAGTGGATGTGTCCTTACAAGTGCTGTCACAGCCTCCATTATTCACCGCACACGTCTCTTAAGAGCAAACCAAAGACATGCGCAACAGGTTAGAAAGCGTGGTCAGAAATCCAAAGACTAATCAGTTCATTAATATTTCAACAGTCTGTATACTATATCATTCTCCACAGATGTAGAAGGCCAAAGGCAGAGAGGCCATACTCAGTGCGTTGTGTAAATATGAGTTGGCAGAGACAAATACAACACTCAGCACTGTACAATAAACATCGCCAGTCTCTATCTCTCTCTCTCTCTCTGAGAGAAAAAAACATGTGAAATGTACCACTCTATCACCAGGACATATTTTACAAGAGAGAAATCAGAGGTGGTGAAGTGTGGGTCCCCAGTCATTTCACAGTTTACCTAAAAGACTGAGGAATGCTCAGCTTGGCCAGGCCATGCGTGTCTAAATATATGAACTATAGGCGAATGTAATGCTTCTTGGATGTCTCTTTAAGCATTGATAGATTTAGCCCGTTTCTCTTGGGGAAACGGAACATTTTGGAATTATCTGTTGATGTACAGATTGTTGGTGGTAGAAATTTACCCATAAGCAGTCGCCGCTTGACTCGTTTGTCTACCTCTGCTAAAGACGTGGCATTGTGATCTGGGGCGGTGGGGGCCATTTCATCCCTTTCTGGAAAAGATGAATAAAACATAAGAAACAATATTGGCTTGACATTGTATTGTACTGTTATATAGTATATAAAATACTTGTTGAAATGTCAGAATAATTAATATTGATGAAATCATTTATTAATGCAAGTTCTTTCTGAGGTAGAAATTCATACCGACTGCACAGTTCCTCTTTTTATAATGCAACAAAATCATAATACGATCTATAATACATAATAATTTCATGAAAAAATAAAGAGCTATGAAAATACACAAAGTAATGACAACAAAGTGTTGTAACACGTTTCTATAACTTTTTCTTTCTCCTGATCTCACACTGCCCTACTTCAAGGACTGTATGAGTTTTTTTTCCACCTCCCTTATTCCAAATGTATCTTATTTCCTCTTAAGCTACCTCTCGTCTGACCTGTCTTCCCCTAAAATGTGTGATTTTGTGTATGGTCGAGGGGGTCCAATTTCACTACATGTTAAAAGTGTATGTGACAAATAAAGGCTTCTTCATTATCATTATCATCATCATCATCATCATCATAACAATTCAAATACGTCAACATCAATAAACATTACAAAAGATAAAAGCCTTAATAGCTTTTTAATTTTTTCAATTAATAAAAATTCTACAATTTTTGAAGGAATCATTTTTTAAATAATTCACAAAATATAATGGTTCTTTTTCCTTCACGATTTACATTCAAAATACGCCATATTTTCTAACATCTACTTATTTAAAGTGAATTTCAAAAATGTAAAGACCCATAGGATATTCTCTATTACACTGTTTTACTTTATTGTTATGTAAATATAAATATAAGCTTTTTAGCTAGGTAACATTGTTCAGGGGACCAAAAAAAACTTTCACACTGTTAAACAAAATAATCAACCTTTTGAACTTTCCAGTCGTCATATAATACTTTTTTTAAATTTGTAAACTTAAATTTTATTTCTATAGTTTCTATTTATTATAAAAAAATTGTCTTAACTAATTAATCAAAGTTTAGATATGAAATAACATGACCCCTCGTAAATCATTTTAATACGTTGACCAGGTACTCATTTTAACGCAGTGCTCAGCATATAAGTACATCCTTTTTTGAAAATTAACATTTTTATCCATTACTCAACGAATTTGGGTAATATATGGTGCATTTGAACAAAAAAGATTTATTAAACAGATATATTTAATAAATTAATATTTTAGTCAAAGAATATCTTTAGAAATTGAAAGGCAATACGTTTTAATTCATGCTAAATATTTTTGAAAATGTTATTTAATATTTTTCTCTAACATATAAATTTGGTCAACAAAATTTTTAAACCATTATTGCAAGTCATTTTGTTTAGATTAGCTCCAGAATTGACTTCAGTACTAACTATTCTAATGTATATGCACAAATATTATATTGTAAAGCATCCTATGGAAAATATTCGTTTAAATGAGAGATTTGTGGGGGGGTGTCCTTACATATGCTGAGCACAGTATACACACACTGATGACTGACTTCATAATCCTGAAATATCATCATGCCGTCTCTGATATTAATTGCATTTTTAAACATTTTAAAAACAAAATATTTTTAATGCAAACACATATTACGTTGCTGAGACATCTTCCATTGTGACATCACTCAATCATTCCTCAAAATGTAACCTACAAACTAACCATGTTGACATTTTCTTAAACAGCCCTAAGCAAAGAGACCTCCCTGTCTGCTCGACTCTGCGATAAACACCCTTGCATTGTGTTGTAGTGTCCGCAGATACATAAAGATTATTATATGTTCTGTGAATCAGGACAATCAAGATGAGCAGAGGCAAAATCATGGACGATGTGGAGAGAGCGAGACAGCGATAAATACAGAGCCCACACACACAGCCCGCAGGCTCCAGCTGTGCTTCCTCATTATCAGATAAAAGTGTGTGTTTGTGTCTGAATGAGAGATCTCTATCACCACCTTTGCACATAAGTGGATAAAATAAAGATCAGCTTAAAATACCTGCCAAGAGATCATCGTAAACGTTAAAGCTACATTCACACTGCCACTGCAAATCTGATTAATGGTGTATCAGAACAGAATCTGATCTGTCTACACTGTGTATCACAACTGTTCAGATCTGGTTTGTGTGTATCCTTTGGTGCTCTTTCTCCTGCTATGTCTTTGCCAAAAAACAGCAACAGGAGCAACAGAAGCTTAATACATATGCTGCCTTATAATAGAAGCTCCAATACAGATGTTGCCAGATGACTAAACAATAAAGGTTTCAAAAAAAGTGTTTGTGATGCCATACAATAACCATTTTTGTTCCCCAAAAGTATCCTTTAGTGAAAAGTATGTATTAAATATGTATCGAAATTACTGAAATATCACAAAAAGTGTTGGCTAAAGTTACTTTAATAAGTAATATATCATGATTACCTATCTTAGTCTTATAAATAACACGCAAAAATAACTTAACTCATACTTTCACATTACACACGACAGTTACTTTTTTAGTCACTCTTATATATATATATATATACACACACACACACACACACACACACACACACACACACACACACACACACACACACACACACACACACACATATATATATATATATATATACACACACATATACACACACATATATACACACAACTATTTTTCAAACAGGCAACTCACGGGCAACTCATGTGATCCTCGCAGGGCTACCTGGTGCCCACAGACACCATGTTGGTGACCCCTGCTTTAAACTATATATGATCTATATATGTAAGGCATTAAGTCTTGTGCACTGTTCAAATGTAATACTCTTTTTCTTATGTTCAGGATGAAAACATCCATTGAAATAAACTGCTGTAAAAATGCACCAGATAAATATTTTTTCTTCTGGAGATTTTCTTCTAGATTTGTTTTATTTCAGCTAGAATAAAAGCAGTTTTAAGTTTTTTAAAAAACAATTTTAAGATCAAAAATATTAGCCCCTTAAAACTATATTTGTTTTCAATAGTCTACAGAACAAACCAGCATTATACAGGGTGGGCTATTTATATTGATACGCCTTAAACTTATTGGGAATTTCACAAGAAAAACCAATGGTGGGCTTGGTTTTAATGTAACTATATTCTTTCATGAGTTATTTAAAAGCCCCCTCACATTTACTAATGTGCCACAAACAGGACATTATTATCACCAACCATTCCCATTTTATTAAGGTGTATCTATATAAATGGCCCGCCCTGTACAATGACTTGCCTAATTACACTAACCTGCCTAGTAAAACCTAATGAAGCCTTTAAATGTCACTTTAAGCTGTATAGAAGTGTCTTGAAAAAGATCTAGTATAATATAATGTACTGTCATCATGGCAAAGATAAAATAAACCTGTATTAGAAATGAGTTATTCATTCATTCATTTTCTTGTCGGCTCAGTCCCTTTATTAATCCGGGGTCGCCACAGCGGAATGAACCGCCAACTTATCCAGCAAGTTTTTATGCAGCGGATGCCCTTCCAGCCGCAACCCATCTCTGGGAAACATCCACACACACATACTCATACACTACGGACAATTTAGCCTACCCAATTCACCTGTACCGCATGTCTTTGGACTGTGGGGGAAACTGGAGCACCCAGAGGAAACCCACGCGAAGGCAGGGAGAGCATGCAAACTCCACACAGAAACGCCAACTGAGCCGAGGTTCGAATCAGCGACCCAGCGACCTTCTTGCTGTCAGGCAACAGCACTACCTACCTAAATGAGTTAAAACTATTATGTTTAGAAATGTGTTGAAAAATCTTCCCTCCGTTAAACAGAAACTGGGGAAAAAAATATACATGGAGGCTAATAATTCAGGGGGACTAATAAGTCTGACTTCAACTGTATATGCTATTGTATCTGCACAAAATGTTAATAAATATATTTGGCAAAAAAGAATGAAAGATTACATGGATGTTGAAATGGTTCTTCATGGAACTATCAAGTGCCAATAAAGAGCCATTATTCTTAGTGCATGTTGCCATTACGTCTGTCTGGGCAGTGGAAGATGCATAGATTGTTGGCATGCACGACTTTATTCCATTCTGCTGTCTCTGTTAGTCTTAACATCCAAAGAGTTGTGTAGACCAGACCTGACAAGCAGCTTTTCCACTCAACTTGCATTTCACAACAAGGCAGCCTTGTTCCTACAAAGACGTTCAGCATGTTTTGTACAATGTCTGAAATGTTTATGCTTCATGTGGTGTAAAAAAAGTGGCATGGGGAATTTTTTTTTAACTAAATGCACAAATAAGAGCTGGGATACTGAAAACGATTTTAAAAAAATAGGCTCAGACATTGTATACACTCAACTAAACTACTTGTTTAAAATGAGCTGAATCAACACAATTGTTGAGGTTTTTGGGGACAACTTCTTTGTTTTATGTGCAATCCACTTAAATTTGTAAAAACAGTTAAGTTATTCTATTTGTTTGGGACAACATGAAGGAATTGTGTAGAACCCAGCATTTTTTACAGTGTATAATCACACTGCATGATTTTTTTTTTGCCATTTAGTCTTGCTAAAATGATACTAGTTATTTTGTAGGATGTTGGAAACAGGTAGCCATTGACTTCCATTGACTTTGCATATCAATATGGCTACCGGTTTCCAACACTTTTCAAAATATCTTCTTTTCTACCTTATTACAAAAACACAAAGGTTTGCAAACACTTGATAGTGTGTAAAATGTTACGTTCGGGTGAACTATCCCTTTAATGGATCGATAGCAAAGCTTTAAAATAAGTAAAGCAGCCTTACCTACACAGGTTCTGCCATCTGCGTGCAGCATGTACCTGACGTGGCATCTGCAGATTGGCCCCTGCTCGGTATCCTCACAGATGTGCTGGCAGCCCCCATTACCATGGTTGCAGGTCACTGTTGACAAGCAAAACAGCATCACATCAACAGCCGTCTTGTGGCATTTTTCAGCTTTATGGCGGGTTAGAAACACATTCGCACGTACAGATGCAGCCCCGCTGGTTCTTGGCCAGTTCGAAGCCCGGCCGGCACTCACAGGCCACGCCACCTTTTGGACTCTCCTTACAGATATGACCACAGCCATGCTCTTTATTCATGCAGCTCAGGCCTTCTGCGAAAAAGAGATATGGTCAGAGAGCCTGAAACATTTGCTTTTGGTGTTTAATAAAACTATGGACATATTTAAACCCTTCATTTGTTTTGTTTTTTTCCGCTTAGTTCCTTTATTATTCTGGGGTCGCCACAGTGATATGAACCACCAACTTATCCAGCACATGTTTTGCGCAGTGGATGCCCTTCCAGCTGCACTCCATCACTGGGAAACATCCATACACACTCATTCACACACATACACTACGGACAATTAAGCTTATTCAATTCACCTATATCAAGTCTTTGAACTTGTGGGGAAAACCGGAGCACTCCCACGTGAACACAGGGAGAACATGCAAACTCTACACAGAAATGCCAGTTCACCCAGCCGAGGCTCGAACCAGCAAGTTTGCGAGGTGATCGTACTACCCACTGCACCACTGTGACAGCCATTTAAACGCTTGAATTCAATTTAATCTTCCTTTAAATGACACGTATGTCATTCAATCAATACTAATTCTGTCATTATTTACTCACCCTTGTGTCTTTCTAAACATGTATGACTTTCAGGTTTTTTTTTTTTTTTTGTGAAACACAAAAGAATATATTTTGAAAAATGTTCATAACCAAACAGTTATGGTGACCCTTGAAAGATAAACTTCATATACATATTCCAAAATATCTACTTTCAATAACAGATCTTTACTTTTGGGTGAAGCATCATAATATTTCTGTTATAATCTATAAATAATTTAATATTTCATTTTGAAAGTTTATGAATGCAGCCGTACATTATATACATGTTGTTTTTATCTCAAAATATTATTATTTGATCAGAGAAAAACCTTAAATTTTTGTGGGTTGTGTTTCATGATGAACTTTACATCCCTAACAAAGTTCACAGACAAATTAGCTAATATTTACGTTACACATCGCCTTTAAAGGGATAGTTCACCCCAAAAACAAAGCATTCTGCCATTTACTCACCCTTTACTTTCCTCTGTTAAACACAAAATATAATATTTTGGAAAATGTTGGTAACCAAACAGTTATGGTGACCATTGGAAGATTTATTTTCTATACATGTTCCAAAATTTCTTCTTTCGTGAAAGTAGAATGACAAAATAACAGATCTTTACTGCTAGGTGTACTATCATAATATTTCTGCTATAATCTATTAATAATTCAATATTACATTTTGAAAGTTTGTGAAAGCAACCGTACATTATATACATGTTGTTTTTATCTAAAAATATTATTATTTGATTAGAGAAAAACCCTTTGAAATTCTGTAGCTTGTGTTTCATGATGAACTTTACATCCCTAACAAAGTTCACAGACAAATTAACTAATATTTACATTACCGATCAGTTTTAAAGGGATAGTACACGCCAAAAATAAAACATTCTGCCATTTACTCACCCTTTACTTTCTTCTGTTAAAGACAAAAAAAATACTTTGAAGTCAGTTGGAAACCTGAAACCATTGACTTCCTTTCTTCAAAATATCTTCTTTTGTGTTCACAAGAAGAAAGAAACGCATAAAGGATTGGAACCGCTTGAGTAAATAGTGCATAAATTTTAATTTTTTGGCAAACTATCCCTTTAAGTGAGGAAAATATTCTTTCGGGGCACCTGTTGTTGCATTTCCTTTCAAATTCAACAGCCGCAAACCTGACCTGACATCAGTAGCGGCTCTATGGGTCAATGTAGAGAGTCTGTTTCCTCCCATTCACTCTGCAGCTCAGTGGATGTGCTGATAGGACTTAGCAAGTTTACCCAGAGAAAGCAAATGGGGTGGAAAGCCTTGCAAACCTTAGCTCAATTTACCAAGGGGAAAACAATACTCGCAGCTGAGAAGCTACAGACACATAAAAAGCTTTTTTATTCTCATCTATGACACAGGCCACAAAGCCCTGAGTGTTGCAGTTATTAACTTGTTTTGTTCCTCTGAACACGGGGCTCCCTTTCCCACAGCATGGGTCCTTTGAAAATGAACGGCTATAGATAATGCCCAGAGAGGGAACCCAACTTAAAAGCTGTCATTCGCCATTGTGCTGTCAATCACGATCTTATGTGAGAACTATTAGAAATTAGGTTGCCTTTCCGTTGACTTTGCTTACTGACACCTCTGCAAAATAAAACAAGCATCTCACTTCATGCTCGTTTGACATCCGAAGTTGTGACGAAGACAACAAAATGACCGTCATGATTGCTATTTGGAACTGACCATTTACATCACATCAGAAGAAACCATACTAACATACACTCATTGATCAATATGATGGTGAACATAGGCTGATAAAGGTGTGTTGAAGGCAGCGGCTCACCCACGGAGCGATGGATGCATGTGTGCTGATTGTCACTCAGGAAAAAGCCTTGCTTGCAGCGACACTCATAGCTTCCCATGGTGTTGACACATACATGCTGACAGCCGCCATTGTTGAAGACACATTCGTCCACATCTAGAGACAGAGTATGTTAAAGCACTGCAAACCACACATTTCCATATGCAACAATAACTCGTGGCATGTTTACAACAAGAACGATTACTGGTGAATAATATTGTCTGGCTTGGAGCAATTTGGCACTTAATAGGTTCAAGCTATTTACAGCAGAATGAATTCTGATTGGCTGTCAGTGTTTTTATAATTCATCAGCTGGAAAACAAAATCTGCTATTATAGTTGTGGTGTTGATTCTGCCACTCAATATTATCACAACGATTTTTATTTGATATTTTAGTGCTGGAAAAAGATTAATCACATCCTAAATAAAAGTTTGTTTTGACAAGTTATATGTGGATATGTGAGTACTATGTAGATTTATTATGTATATCTAAGTAAATATGCATGCATATATTTGAAAAAATGTTTATTTATATTAAGATATAAACTATATGTAGTTTAGTTTTAGTTTAGTAAATAGCACATTTTTTAAAACACAACGTTGCCCAGAGTGCTGTCAACACAGTCAATAATTAAAATGAGTCCTACATTACATACATAACAATTAAAACAGAAGGCAAACCCCTCAACATTAAAAAGATCAAATGCTGAAGAACAAAGATGCAGTTTCAGAAGCTTTTTAAAAACAGATAAAGTTGGAGCGTGTCTAATGTGGGGTGAAAGCTTGTTCTAGAAATTTGGGGTGATAAAAGCAAAAGCCCAATCCTCACTTCGCTTACACCAGGACCTTGGTACAGAAGGAATAAACTGATCAGAAGACCTTAGTGACCTACCAGGATTATATACAGTTGAATTCAGAATTACTAGCCCCCTCAATTATTACCCCCCAAACCCTGTTTTTATTTTTTCCCCAATTTATGTTTAATGGAGAGACGATTTTTTTTCTACACATTTCTTAACATAACATTTTTATTAAATCATCTCTAATAACTGATTTATTTTATCTTTGCCATGATTACAGTAAATAATATTTCACAATACATTTTTCAAGACTCTTCTATGCCCTTCTATAAAGTGACATTTAAAGGCGTAACTAGGTTAATTAGGTTAACTAGGCAGGTTAGTGTAATTAGGCAAGTTATTGTATAATGATGCTTGTTCTGTAGACTATTAAAAATATATAGCTTAAATGGGCAAATAATTGACCTTAAAATTTGTTTTAAAATAATTAAAAACTGCTTTTATTCTAGCCAAAATAAAACAAATAAGACTTTCTCCAGAAGAAAAAATAGTATCAGACATACTGTGAAAATGTCCTTGCTTTGTTAAACATTATTTGGGAAATATTTAAAAAAAATAAATATTTTCAAAGGGGGCTAATAATTCTGACTTTAACTGTACATGTAAGAGATCCAATAATTAGGTGGTGCCAGACCATTTAATGACTTATAAACAAAAAGAATCATTTAAAATCAATCCTTGATCTAACAGGCAGCCAGCCCAGAGAGGAAAGAACTGGAGATATGTGCTCATGCTTGCGATACAAATTACAAATTAATTAAAATATCTATGCAAAACAATGTATATCTTTGTTTTTATGTACATAATAAATACATGTAATGCACACACATATACATAATTATATCAAAATAAACTTTTATTCTGGATGCAGTCAATCGCGATTAATCTGTGACCAGCACTAGAGCTGCACAATATATCATTTTAGCATTGATCTTGCAATGTGTTCATTCACAATAGTCACATCGCGAAAACATGCAATATTGAGTCTAGATTATAATTATATAATAAAATAAAATATATAATATAATAATAATAAACATGTTTGTATGTGAGGGTTTTAAAAGCATTCAGGCCTAAAAAAATACAGTTTGTAACTTTGACAAATCAATAATGATTGAATTGTTTATAACATGAAGACCACGCAGTATTGTTTTACATTCGTTTATTCACCTCCCGTACAGTCCATTTCAAAGTGGTCATGTCATTGGCCCATGAACATTTTCATAACTGTAACAAGAGGCAATTCAATCATAACAATGTTAAAACAGCTATGATAACATTATTTATCAATATGTGGCTCTTTTTGGATTCTCAGAAGCAATAGAAATCAAAAATGTAAAACAGAAAATACACTGGGACCATTGTTTTTGTGTACATCTCTCAAAATGGCCTATACCTGAATACAGTTCAACTCCTCAAAAAACAATCAAACGCTGTTTATTTAATTCGTATCTTTTTCATTATTAAATTCATTTATGCTTGTAGATTGTTTATGCATATGCACTCCCCTAAAAAATCATCCCAATCAATCTAAAATGAATTCCTTCCAAATACTTATTTAACACATCTAGTTAAATTGTTTTTATATCACTATATGTATTGCAAAATAAAAAAATAAGGCAATGTTACATTTTAACAATATTGTGCAGCCCTACCCAGCACTCTATTGTTGTTGTTATTATTATTATGACTTATGCTAGGTGTGAACAGCCTTTCAGTCAAAGCCATTTGATTATGTTCCAAAACACTTGCAGTGGGAATCATTAACTTTACCCCTTTACACATGTATACATGATTTCTTCCCAAATTTCTACTCACCGAGACAGTTGTGCCCATCATGTGCCAAATGAAACCCATCAAGGCAAGTACAGCGGTAATTGCCAGGTATGTTGTTACATTCGTGTACACAGCCACCATTGTATTCCACATCACATTCATCAATGTCTAGGAAATGGAACAGAAATCAAGGCTGACGAATGTTTGCTATTTCTTCTGAATTATAGGGGAACTGCTCTTTAAAAACACGTTTAAATGGTTAAAAAACTATTTGGGAGAAAAAAAGTAATCAAGAACTTCCTCTTCTGTTAAGAAAAAAAGGATATCAGTATTTACTATAATATTGAATATTCCACTGACTAACAGAGCTGTTACCTTCACAGTGTTTTCCGTCCCCTTTAAAGCCTGTTTTGCAAGTGCACTTGTATGAAGTTGGGGTATTTTGACAAATAGCATCAATGTGACAGGCATCACTTCCCTCTGCACATTGATCTGCGTATCACAAAAACAATAGTAAATATTGTTTAGTTTGTTATAATAATGTTCGCAATATAATTCCCAACAGAAAAAGCGCAAGAGTGGGGAGTTTGGAGTTGTAAACAAACCTCGATACTGCAACAATAACAATCTAAACACAGTGTAATTTATTCTGTTACTCAAAAATCCCAAAAATATTAAATGTCAAAGAAATAATTACCCATACCGTACTAAAAAATCGGTTGTAGTTTATGAACGATAGCCCCCCCCAAAACAGTGTATCCAAACAAGAGGACGTAAACAAGCCGCAAAGGCGTGCGAATTGAAATTGCGTGTGTAGAGCATCGCGTGTAACAAAGTAAAGACTCTTACCAGTGTTGTGAGGAAGTGCGGCGCTTTGGCGAGTGTTTAACAAGAGCAAAAACAAACAGAGGAGCCGTACAGTCCAAACAGCTCCCATGGTGATCAGTTCAGAGTTTAGAGTCGAACTCAACAACACGCGTTTACTCTAACACGAGTGTCCCACTCATTTTCATCCGCACTTTGTCAGTGGCTTCGCGCTTCTGAGCGCTTCAACAGAAGATGTGTGCGAGTGCGCGAGCGTGGGTGCGTGTGTGTATGTGTGTGTGTGAAAGAGGGCTTTTTCTGTCTCTCTCTCTCTCTCTCCATGATTCTGTGTGTCGGGGGATGGGGGTGTGAGCGCATTCACACAGAAGTGTTTCTTTTATTGATCTCCAGGAGCGCATGTACTGCGGACTCAATCGATTCTGATGTCATTGAATAAAATGGGACAAAGGGAGATGTAATAGATGTGTACAAATCAAGATTAACCTCAATATTAAATATTGCTTTATAATAGGTAGGCTAATATATAATCAGTTACACTGTAAACGCAGTGTGGCTTAAACCTACACAATTTCATGTGTAGTGGTTGTGATTCTTGCTAATATAAAGGGAATATAAAACCAATTTTACCTCAACACTGAAAAAATTGTATTTATAATTTTTTTACAACGGCAAACAATATGGAGTGAATTTAACAGAAATCAAGTTGGACATTTTCTTCATTCAATTTGTTTGTTTAAATTTAGACCATGTAAATCATTTTCAACTTGTGTTTGCAGTTAATATTTTTCACTGAACAAACAAACTAAACGTTCTGAATTTATTTATTTACTTAATTGTGTGTAATGGTACTTTTTCACTTTGGAGGAAATTTTAGTTTGCTATATGCTTATCTTATAGGGCTAAAGAAAATCTATGTCAGTTAAATCTGTCAGTTGCCTATTGTAAATGTAAATATGGAAATTGCATTTAAAATGTTATAACAGGTTTCCCAGTGATTGGGTTGCAGCTGGAAGGGCATCCGCTGCGTAAAACATTTGGTGGATAAGTTGGCGGTTCATTCTGCTGTGGCGACCCCTGATTAATAAAGGAACCAAGCTGAAAAGAAAATGAATGAATGTTATAACAGGCAAATCATTTTAACGGCTAGTTTTTAAGGAAAAAGAAAATGCTGACTTAAAGTTGTTTTTAAAAATTAATGTACTGTAATAGTCTAAACAAAAACTGGATTCAAAAAGGATTTCAAATAGCCTCTTTTAGCCAATGTTTATAGAAGTCCCTAAAAATATTATTATAATTTACTACGTTGTTTAGCTGGGTTGTTTACAACCATGTTTTATGGTCTATAATAATAATAATGATAATAAAAACATGATAATTCCAAATGACGTCATTTTGCTCAAATTTAAACATGTACCAAAACACACATTATTTTAATGTTTAGCTTGGTTGTTTTCAAAAACCCATAGTCCAATACTAACAAAAACAGCAGCCGACACAAATTGCCTCTTCAGCCAAAGTTTATAAATGTCCCGAAAAAATTATAGTAATTTCATAAGCTGTTTAGCTAGGTTGAGGCCAATAGTAAACAGTAGTCAATCCTAGGTTTTCAAGTGGCCGCTTTTCGCCAATCTTTAATTTAACGCAATTAAACCGCGACCTCTGCAGGCGGTTAATTGCAACAATATGCGGCCGTATTTGAACACTTAAGCCCCTCCAGGACGCGGCGTGGCGCTGCTGTTCCTCAGTTAGATGGTCACTAAAGAGGAAAAACACCAAAGGAGAAAAAACGAGTGAAAAGGAAGAAAGAAAGGCTACAGCGTAGGTTGTTGTTGTCACTGGCTGCCTCGTGCATCGGTTTGTCTGTCATCTGAAATCGTCAGTTCGGTGACGCAGCAGTCTTTAGCGAAATGGACCCGAGCACGACCATTCTGCGCGTGAAGAGGAAGAGGGGCACTGATCCGGCGGACGCGCTGCTGCTGGCCTGTAAACGGATCCGTCCGGAGGCCACGGCGGCTCAGCCCAGCGATGAAAGCGAGCCAGAACCACAGGAGCCCAAGATAGAGAACTCCGTGTTCAAGCTAGTGGCCACCGTGGTTTCACAGGTAACGACTGATTAGGCTGTCGTGTCGACAACTGACACCTGAAACGAGCTGCGCTGCGAGATATTGTATTGTTTTCGGTGGTTGGTGATGATGCGTAATGACGTCATGACATGCCAACGTGCCTGTCAAATAATATCGTTTTATGAGTGTTTTTATTTTGAGGCAGATGATATTTGGCGTTTAGCTAACTGAAGGTGTTTTACAATATCATTTGCCTTCCTCAAAGATTGTGACAGAATCAGAAGTGACAGTCTGAAATTACACCTTTATGTTCTTCATTGCCTGTTGCAGACAGTGATGTATGAATATGAAGAGACTAAGATTATATAAATACATTTCAGATGTTTGCTGAGGTTAAATCTGTCATAATTATTTGTTTCATTTAGATGTGAATGTTACTTTGTTGTTGCAATAGTTGCTGAGGCTATCAGGATATTGACAAAAAAAAAAGGCTTACTTTAAAAGACACAATAACAAAAAGAACTCAAGAGTATTGTGGATTACCTTATTGTATATTAAATTTCAAAGTAAACATGTTTCAAGCAAATTAAATTGCAAAAGGATTAGAAAATATTATAGGTAATGCTTTACAAAATGTCTCTTTAGTATAGCCTGACAGAATCTGTGAACATTTTGTGCTATTTCTGCAGAGAATTTAGTAAAAATCTTCAGATTTATGCTGAATGATTTTAGGAGTTTCATAACTAAACTTATATATGAAATCTACACATAATACATTTTTTATTTTTTATTTAATGTTTACAAGACAAATCCAATTAGATCCACTTATTTGGTAAATAAAGCAAGTCTCTCATGATAGATCAACTAAAATACTGAAAATATTTCTTTACAAACTCTATTGTTAAAAAATTATAAATGTTTTATTATTATTATTATTATTATATCATAATATTAGTTAAATTAATTTAAAAACTGAATAGCTATAAGTTTACATGCATTTACACAAGTAAAAAAAAAAAAAAAACGCTCAATGATGGGCTAAAAAACTGTCGAAATCTGCAGGTTTCTGCACCTGCAGATTCCGTGTAGGCCTGCTTATTAGTTACTTTTAGTTAATGCATTAACGTCAACAGTAAGGAATGGTTACATTTGAAGTTATTGGTTATAAAAAATATGTTTGAGCTGTATTAGTTATTAGGTCCATTAAGTTATACAGTTATGACTTTATTGATTTAATGATTTATCAAACCTTAACTAAGAAATGTACATTTAAGGTTAATAAGTAGTTTTCTTTGGTAATTCAATTAATGTAAACAAATGGAGCCTTACTGTAAAGTTTGAGGCGATAGGCATTTTTCAATCAGTATGTCAGGTATGTGATATTATTAACATGTAAAAATGCTTACAGTTGAAAATAAATCACCTAAAGCATTTGGTGCTTAGTCGTAAAAAAAGTGCAAACAGTCTGATTAGTCTTTGTCATTTTAAAAGTTTAAATGTGCTTTTGAAAGTTTGTTTGACTCTTCTAAAGCATAAAAATACCATAATATGTTTGCAGATATCTAAAAAAACATGCTAAGAGACATTCTTGTTTATCTGAAAAACAATGCTGAAGACAGAAATTCAGCTTTGAAGATGGGCATTCCGTGGTGGAACAGCTGCCTTTGTTTTGGTTCTTTTAACTCACCCAATGGCACTTTAGCCAAATAAATTTCAGCACCCAGGGTTGCCTTCATGGAAAACAGCATATTTGATTTATTCAGTCAATCAGGAAGGCTCTTAAAGCATTTGCCCACGACCAAAAATGCAACCGGTGGACAGTAGCAGCCCAGAAATGAGACACTGATTCAGAATTTCACATGAGGTAGTTATTATTTGGCAAATAATATAAATATTACAAACGTAAAACATTAGGTGAGCGGGTTACATCGTCCGTGTCCTAACAACACACTACATGATGAGATTTGCAGTGATAAGTTTTTGGCTGTTTGCACTAGATGAAACCCAACCGAAATTTTAATACAGCCATACAGAAGCACAAAATAGTGCACTTACTGCACTCCAACAAAATGGTATGGTTTATAATATGATTAATACAAATGAAACCTCTTTAACATTATTAAATGTAGATGCTAAATCACTGATATGTGTTGGCTTACGCAGAGTCAAAGTTCTAAAGTTATCTGCTGCTGCTTTCAGTAGTATGGCAATAAATGTCATATAAAATGCCATTCGAACTCACATTATTAGCATTTTACACTGAATAAAGTGCATGAGGTGTACCTGAGGTGATCATAGTTCATCCTGTTGTTCAGCTGCGAGAAATAGAAGCCGTCTCTAAAATTATAAATTTCAGGTGTTGGTTAGGACAAAAACTTCTTTTAATATGGCAAACATTTCGTGTGCTGTTGCTTTTGGTTTGAAAGGGGTTCAAATCAGCATTTCGGCTAGATAGTGAAGCACACTCCTGTTGGTGTCGTCAATCTGGCAACTTGCACTTGCATGTAGCTGTCAGAGGAGTCGAGTGAAAATCTGTTTTGATCCATGTGTGCAATACCCTTTTCAACCCCTGGGTGTCAAACTTGCATTCTGCCCCTTTAAATGACTAATAAGATGTCTTGCATGTTAATTGTGACTGACATTATTATATCATCAAGTGTTGTTTTGTTTAATTTTCACTGGCTGCTACAATCCTATTTTGGCCAATTGCCTTTACAGGATGCTCCAGTACAGCCACATGTCCGTGAGGCTCTTGCTCGTCCACGTTTGGCCCATCATGCTTTGCGGCCTTCACAAGGGAGCAGTCAGAGGATCATCGGTGATCTGCGCAGTGTCAAATGGAGCACCAGGCGAGAGGAACGCTATCGCATCCTGTCCAGCCACCGGGCTGGACTGCCGTCAGAGCCTGCTCCTGCTGGAGGAGGAGGAGGAGGAGAGGAGAATCATGACAGCCACACAGAGAGCCGTGACGGACTGCCTCTGGGAGAAGTGCAAGTGTTTGATATTCTGCATGAGGAGGAAGATGTCAAAGTGCCTGGCAAGGTAAAGCATGAACATGTTATTGGTTTATTTCAACAGAAAATGTGAGTATTGATGCACACAATTATGAGTATTGATAAAGGGTTAGTTCAGCTCAAAATTAAATATCTGTTATTAATTACTCACCCTCATGTCGTTCCATGTTTGAGACCTTCATTCTTCTTCAGAACACAAATTAATACATTTTAGATTAAATCTAAGAGCTATCCCAAGGCCCTGGTATACGTCAAACTAAATCCAAGTGTGAACTGAAAAGTCAGTATTACTAACAAAATGGAATTCTTTTTGAGCTCGTTCTAGCAGTTTGAAACCGCTAACCAAACCCAACTTTTGGAGGAGTTCATTTTAGCTCTTAAACACTTTAGAGTTTCCATTGGTCAGTTACGATCATGCAATCTGTTGGCATGTCCTGGAACTCCGCCTTCTTTGATCCACGAAGTTCAAACTGGGGAACAACATCCAACACTACACCATGTTAGCACCATAAATACACTAAAGAGTCAAGTAGCAGAGCTGGTACAGATGTATCCGCACCTGTATGGTTTCTCATGGAGAGATTTTAAGAGTCACACACTGGATGAGAAGAGCCACCACGTTGTGTCATGTCTTACTAAACACTTCCATTCATTATCTGTCTGCTGCAAGTAATAGAACAATGTAAAGATGCAGTATACCACTTTTCGTCTGATGTACGAAAACATTTTAGGAAACTGTTCTTCTCTCACAGCCTGCATTGTTGTGTTTAAGGGGCATGAAATATTTACAACCCTGCCTAATGCAGCATGGGGATGTGAGAGGTTTTTAAAAACTGTATATACCCTCACTATGTATCGTTAAATGTATACCATTTCAAACTTCTTTTTGCCCTCAAACAAAGAATGAAAAAGAACCTTGATTGAAATATACAGAGGCATTCATCTCTAATAGACATCAAGAGTCCCCAAGATGTGTAAAGTCTAGAAAAGCAACAAAAAACATTCCATGTGACTTCAGTTGTTCAGCTGTTATCATATGAAGCTCCAAGAACACTTGTGTGCTAAATAAGGATGCGAGAGCTCTCAGATGTCTGCTAACATATCTTAACTTCTGTTCCAAATATGAATTAAGGTAATAGGGGATTGAAATGACAGTATTTGAATTGGGTGAAGTAACCCTTTTTTCATATTCTTATTGCCAATTAGAACAAGTGTATTTAACTTGATAGATTAGTAGCCACCCTTCATTTGGACATTTTCTCAATTTCTTGAATTACCTATATTTTAAGTATATTTTACATTTTTGAAGCATATTAAATAAGCTTTTTGTCTACAATCCCTTTAATGTTCTATCCTTATATTTATGTTATAAAATTTTCTTTTTTTGTTGTTGTTGTTTTTTTTTCACCTTAGATGGTTGTGTCTGACCCGGAGACAATCCTGTGTAACTCTGTGAAGATGATCCGTGAGAAGCTGAGTGTTTCAGGCGCTGGACTTGGGACTGAACATCGAGAGAAAGAGGATGATTACGTGTATGATTTGTACTATCAGGAAACGGCCACACCAGGCTGGATCCAGGACATTCTGTCCGTCAGACCCTACTCGCAAGAGGGAGAGCTGGTTAGTAGTAGTGATATTTCAGAATTGTTCATATCTTGTTGTAGGTTTATTCTGATGTGGCTTTGATTTGGAGTTACTGTAGCGTTTTCCCCCGTTTTCATTTTAGATTTTTTAGTTGTGTGTTCTTTGTGTGTTTGTTTTAATCAGGGGTGTTCAAACTTGGTCCTGAAGGGCCAGTGTCCTGCATAGTTTAGCTTCAACTTCCTTCAACACACCTGCCTGGAGCTTTCTAGTATACATAGAAAGAGCTTGATTAGCTGGTTCAGGTGTGTTAAATTGGGGTTGGAACAAAAATATGCAGGGCACCAGCCCTCCAGGACCGAGTTTCTGCAGCCCTGGTTTAAATAATATAAATAAAAAGTTGTACTATTCAGATCATGTTTAATAGATTTTTTGGATTATAGGAGGGTTTTCTTTTAAGTTAGTGTTTTTTTTTGTACCAACTCAAACTTAAGTTAGTTGTCAAGTCAAAATAATTTTTTTTTTCTTGACATCATTTCAGAAATATTTCATTATGATCAGTTAGGGCTGCACAATATATCGTTTTAGCATCAATATTGCAATTTGTGCATCTGTAATAGTCACATCGCAGGATCTGTAATGTTGAATTGGGATTAAATTTGACAAGGACCTTTGATGGACCAATTTTTAAGACCTTTGATAGTATGAGCATAACACGGAAGTTTAAAGGCATTCAGGCACAAGGAGATATACCATTTAAAATTTCATTACAAAAAATGTATTGATTTATTTTTACAATGAAGATGCTATGCAGTCCTATTTTATATTTGATTAATTAATTTCTGTATCTGAATTCTTACCAAACAGAGCTATTAAAGTAATCTGTTGATATTGTATTCATATCGCAATATAGATCACAGAAAAACAAAACATCGCAATGTCAGATTTTTCCAATATCGTGCAGCCCTAGTACAAGTTAATGATTGATAGGGTTTGAACTAATTAACATTGATAATTGATATCTAATCAGATTATTTCTTTAATTTTATGAATGTCATCAGATTAATTAAGTGTAAAAAAAAAAGTTAACTGTGTTTCCTCCGAACAATTTGTAATTTGAAGTGTGTATATGTAAATATTTTTAAAATTAATTGTCCATTTCATAGTAGATTTTTTTCTGACTCGTTTTTACTTGAATCTGTTCACCAGTTAATTAGTCTTCTCTCTCTCTCTTTAAATGGACAGGTGCCTGACGAAGTAGCCTGGGAGGAAGAGGTGTATGAAGATGAGGATGATGAGAATGCAGAAGCCAACTGGAGGAATGACTACCCGGAGGAAAGCAGCGAGGGTGACAGTGAAGGAGAGGAGCGTTACGGAGGTCAGACATCCAAGCTGTTGTCATGTTTGGTTTTTAATCAGATAAAAAGTCTACATTTTTTGTTGTTGTTTTTTATTAAAGTGCAGTTTGCTGTTACTGGTCCTTAAGTAAAAAAAACACACACACACACACACACACACACACACACACACACACACACACACACACACACACACACACACAATCATTAATTAATAGTTAATGATGCAGAGAATAGAATTAAACAGCTGTGTGTGGACTGTCCTGTCACCAAATGCACTTCAATAATGTAACTAAAATCAGCATATTCCATGTCTTAATTCCATTTCTGTTTAGTTCGATTATGACCCTAATCAGATTAAATTTATCAAATCGCTGTTTACATGGTAGACTCTTAATCAGAGTATTGTTTTAATCATGTTAAAATCTGATTATTGGCATCCACAAATGTACTTATTGCCTCGTTTTATCACTTTAATTCAGAAAATACTGCTAGAAAATTAAAACTGTAGAACCCAACATTAATAGAATTAAAGTGTATATCCAGGTAAAATCCCGCTATAAAATGCTTTAAATGTAGGTCACACTTTACAATAAGGTTTCATTAGTTAATGTTTACTCTAACATTGATTAATAAATGCTGTTATCAGTTCTAGTTCAGCATTTATTCATGCCTAAAAAAACTAGTTAATGCACTTTGAGTTATGATGAACAACTGTATATTCATTAGGGGTGTGAACCTACACGGGTGTCACAGTTTGGTTCAACTGCAATTATTATGCCATTGATTCGGTTCAATTCGATATCTTGGTGCATTGACAATGCTTTCCATAAACAATTTGATATTTTACTTGGCAACAATTTTTGTATTAATTTATAATTTATATACATATATCTGACTGGTTGAATTAACGGACAAATTTGTATTAAACCAATATATGTACTGTACCTTTAATTTTACTTGCTCAAAATACATGCACAGAACAACATGAGCATTAACAGCAGATAAACAAATGTGAAAATTACCGTTTGCTTTGAGCATTGTTGAGCGAGTTCTTAAATGCCTATGATTGGTCACGAGCTCCACAGAAAAGGCTGCGAGTTAACACGGCTCTGACGCTGTTCAGCAAACAGTGACACGGACACGGCGAAGCAGTAGGTAGTGCTGTCGCCTCACAGCAAGAAGGTCGCTGGTTCGAGCCTCGGCTCAGTTGGTGTTTCTGTGTGGAGTTTGCATGTTCTCCCTGCATTTGCGTGGGTTTCCTCCGGGTGCTCCGGTTTCCCAGTCCAAAGATATGCGGTACAGGTGAATTGGGTAGGCTAAATTAAGTATGAGTATGAGTGTGTGTGTGTGTGTGAATGTTTCCCAGAGATGGGTTGCGGCTGGAAGGGCATCCGCTGCGTAAAAACTTGCTGGATAAGTTGGCGGTTCATTCTGCTGTGGCGACCCTGGATTAATAAAAGGACCAAGCCGACAAGAAAATGAATGAATGACAGGGACACTGATGTTAAAAGAACTATCAACTAAGGTCATACTCGCATTATGCTATTCAAACTGGTTCACTTGGCCAGCCCTGGTCCGGTTGGAAGAGGTGTGCCAAAGCGCGGTTCACTTAGGCTCAGGCGCGGTACGCTTGTAGTGTAAGAGCTCGAGACTGAAGACGAGACGTAACTTTTACGGGACTGTTTCATATGAACTTATTAATAATTCTTACTATTCAATAGGGTTGTAACGGTATGAATTTTTCACTGTATGATAATCGTCTAAAACAATACCACGCTTTGACGGTTTCGCGGTATACGGTATGTTACAAATGTTACAAAATAATAGAACAGTGAAGCAAATTTGACTTTTTCCAAATAATATATTTTTAGTTACTATAAACAACACCACTTACAATGAACAAATAAAAATAAAAAAAATTATAAATAATGTGTCAAAGTCCAAATAAACATGGTGCAAATCCTCAGTAAAAAATAGATATAAATATTTACTATACTATAAATAGTTACATAACGAAACTAGATTCAATATGGAACATCCTTAGGTTTTATGTGCCAGCATGGATATGGTTGTCTATCGATATGGATTTGGATTTGGTTGTCTGCAATGCAGACAAACAGCTGCACCTTCATTTGCGTCTTTTGAAAACAGCAAGAGCAGCAGTTCGTCTTTGCTGTGTCACTGTTTTGTCATGTTTCTGTGCTGCTGTGCATGCAAAAGTACTTAGTATGAGAATTATTTCATGAAAAACTTTTTTTTTTTTGCGTTTTATTTAGCCGCGCATAAATGTATGCCTATCTCTCATTCCGTGTTGTTCAAAAAGCTTGGTCCACAAACAAAAGCGAAACCTATGCTTATTGGTTGTGATATAGCGAGTTTGAACCAATCTGGGCATGGAGGAGGGATAATGCATCAATGTATCATGTCTGATTTGTCCGGAGACACAGTGACGAGCGTTTCTTTGTCAAATCAGCGTTGTCAAATTTTGATGACGTAACCGCACTGATTCCGGAGCCTCTGAAAGTCCGCGAATATTATGTGATACAGCACTAGAAAGCTGAGATTCTATTCTTTATGCCAATCTTTGAATTGTATGAATCGGATCAGCGGATCAAAAGTTATTAAACATTTAAGAGCAATACTTATTTTTAGCCGTGGGCGGCTGTCTCGGTCTTTAAGGGTTAAAACCGTTGATATGCAATTGTTCATGGTATGATAATCGTGCACGTTCAAATCGTGGTAAACCGTCATACCGGTATATTGTTACAACCCTACTATTCAATGAACTCAAACTTTCGTGAATTATTAAAGACGCAAACCCCTCACTGCATTACAGCTGCACCTTCAGCAAACCTCATAATTCCTGCAGAATTATGGTTGTATATGAGTGTCAAGAGTGGCTGATATTTTCGGCGAAACATTTGACTGGGTGTCACCGCATCCCAAAGGACTAATACAATATAACTAGAGAAATCTCCACTGTACTGAGCAAAAGTGCTTACTGAACAGCGCATCATCGATGACGGAAGCGTGCCCAGGCCTGAATGTAATGTGAGTGCGGGCCGTCGGGGGAGATGGGAGGGGAGGACAAGCGTGCTTCGGCCCGGTTCAAGGCAACTGTACATAGTCTATAATGGATTAGGACGTACTCGCACTGTGTCATGGTGGAGAAAACTCACTTGTGTCTGGATCCACACGTAACGTTATTGTTGTAACAGCCGAGATGAGATAAAACGTTACCTCCCAAACATGCCAGCAGGTCAAAGGGGCCACTGAGAGAATTTTTTTCTAGCTGGGTTCTGATGCTCTTCCATGTCGGTAAAACACTGTCCAGCAAACTCGCAAGCAGTGAATTGTGCACAGTCATCAGCTTTTTAAGTAGTCGGAGTGTTTTAATTACTTGCAGTCTCCTTCCTAGCCATAGTAAGTTTGTGCCATTTGACGTGATAAATGACGTACATAATAACCGGATGTGATTCATTGCTGAACCGATACCTAATTGTTCAAGTCTGCATCACAGTTCATCAAAGAAACAATAAATTTAGACACCCTTTTGACACCCCTTATTTTCATTAACAATGAACAAAACATTCATTACAGTATTTATTCATGTTAGTTTAATACTTTAATGCAGTCTTATTGTAAAGTATTACCATAATGAGTATTGTAATTCAAATCTAGACACGCGTTGACTGTTTTAAACGTGTATTTTTCTTGTTTTCTTTATGAACACACTTTATGAACTGCTAATAATTCAAAAATCTCAAAACTGGATTAACAATTAAGCACATTTTAAAATGCTGCTTTTTTTCATTCAAATCCCAATGTCTTCTGTTCAATTCTGTTCTGTTTTCGGGCGCAGGCTGCTGGAGCGAGGAGCACTCGTACAGCAGGAGGAGCTGGGAATGCTACAGGCGGGACATGATAGATGAGTTGGAGAATGACAAAGATGAGGATGATGAAGAGCGAGAGTATAATGATTCTGACTGAGCGCCTCTGTGTGTGGTCAAGAGCATGAGAGAGCGAGAGAGAGGCCCTTTTTACTGACGTGTGTTGAGTGAAGCTGTATGTTCTTTTGTCTAAGTGAATGTATGTAGTAGCCCATGTGCGTGTTCTTGTGTGGGTTGCTTTGACTTGCGCGCTAGTGAGATGAGCGATTTACTATTTGCGATATTTTGCGATTGTTTGATGTGAAGATAGTATGGAGAGAAAATGGTGATATTTTGAGTTTGTGTACGTGTGGGGTGATTTGTGTTGTCAGTTATGTGTGTAGTGTTTATACGTTCCCCGAGAGCAAGGGGTGAAAAAACAAAATACTGTAAATATGTAGATGTGTATAAAAAAAAATAAAGGATTCAGAATTAAACTGGAAGTCTTGTGAATAGTTGAATTTATTCAGGTAGAAAAAAAAATATTGATATTCTTTCAAATAAATTAAAAAACACTTGTGTAGAAAGGCAAATAACAAAAGCTGTTCAGAGTGTTTTGTGGTACAAGGTAAACATTTCAAAGAGTCAACTCTTTTAGTCACGTCTGGACATTCCTCCTGAGCTTACCAGGATATTTACCTGACGTATTGCTTATTTGGTTGATGTACATTTAAATTGTTTATAGATTATAATATAGATTTATAGAATGAGCATTCATGACACTTGTTAATGGGAAATATGAAATCATATGGATGATTTAATTTTGTCATGAAAATTCTAAAACCATCTGATGTTAACAGAATTTGAAATGACTGAAAATAAAATTAACTTCAACAATGGATGCTTAAATATTTATCCATTACACAATAATTGATTTTTTTTTTTCTGTTGAACACGAAAGAAGCTATTTTGAAGAATGTTAAACTTTTAATTTCTGTAGAACTTTCTATAGAGTGTGGCTGTTGATGTCTAGGGGTTTTCGACCATATTCAAAATATCTTTTGTGTTCAATGAAAGATCGAAACTTGTAGAAGTTGGGATCCATTTGAGGCTGTAAATGAGTAAACTTTAATATTTGGATGAACTAACCCATAAATAACACCACAAATGTCTCCGGCTTATCTGGCGCAACTTTCTCATTCTTTTCTAGCCTCTTCAACATGACGTTCAGGAGCATAGTAGCAGACTTCAACGTTTTAATCCATACAACCACCTTCCCTATTAAATCCAGTTAAGGCATATGGGCAATTAAAGAGAACTGACCTGCTGAAAAAACCCAACATATGCTGATTTGGTAGGTTTTGACCCTTGGCTGCTGGTTTAAGCTGGTTCCTGTTGGTTGTAAGCTGGTTTACTTTGGTTCTTTGCTGTTCAGGGAAAACTCCACTTTTTTATTTACATAAATAGGCTCATTTCACAAGACATATACAGTTAAACTCTTGAGTTTTATCATGTTTGAATCCTGTAAGCTGATCTCTAGGTCCAATGGCAGCATTTTAGCTTAGCTTAGCATAGATCATTGAATCAGATTAGACCATTAGCATCTTGTTTAAAAAATGACCTTTTTTGATTTTTCCTATTTATTACGTTTAATTTATTTATTAATTTATTTCCTATTACGTGGTGTACTGAGACCAACATAGATGAAAAGATGCTGTTTTCTAGGTTGATATGGCTTTGAACTATACTCTCATTCTGCCGTGAACTTTTCTGCCAAACCAAGGCTGCTGCAGGAGCAACGATATTACAGAATGCCTGAAAATAGTCCCCAGCTAAGTAACTTTCAATGTGAATAGCAAACGCTCCCTGTGCAAGCATGTAGTCATATTGATAAGCTAATTTTCAGGTGTTGTGTAATATTGTTGGTCATAAGCTGGTTTAATTTGGTTCTTTGCTGGTCTGGAAACACTCCACTTTTTTATCAAATAAATAGGCTCATTTTACAAATCCTCTAGAGTTAAACAATTGAGGTTTACCATTTTTTTAATCCAGTCAGCTGATTTCCAGGTCTAATCGGAGCACTTTAAGCTTAGCTTAGCATAGATAATTGAATCAGATTAGACCATTAGCATCCAAAGATTTTTTTAAATATTTTTCCTATTTAAAGCTCGGCTCTTCTGTAGTTACATCATGTACTAGGACCGACGGAAATATTACGCAATGCCTGAAAATAGTCCCAAGCTAAGTAACTTCCAACGTGAAGAGCACACGCTCAATATGCAAGCATGTAGTCATATTGATTAGCTGATTTTCAGGTGTTGTGTAATATTGCACCTAATGTAGCCATGGTACAGTAGCAGTTCCTTGACTATTACGCCGGAATGGTAGTATAGTTCCTTGTCAAATTGACCTAGAAAATAGTAATTATTCATTTTAAGTAAGTCTTAGAACACAATATAACCTAAGAGTCAAGCTTTAAACAGTAAAGTGATTAAAACACTTTTTTTAAGAGCAAGATGCTAATGGTCTAACTCGATACAATAATCTATGCTAAGCTAAGCTAAAAGTGCTCCCACCAGACTTAAAGATTGGCTGAATGGATTAAAAATTAGAAATTTAGTAAAACTCAACTGTTTAACTCTAGAAAGTTTTTAAAAAGTGGTGTGCTCCTTTGAGACTAGGACAAGGCAAAGAACTAACTTAAACCAGCAGGCAAGTGTCAATTTTTTAACTAGCACATGTTTCATTTTTCAGCAGGGAGAAAATAATTTTAAATACTACACATGAATCAACACTTTCATGAGGAAAATAAAATAAAATCTCTTTTGTTTAAAAAAAAAGGATACATTTTAAGTTTAAAATGAATTTCTAAATAAAACTGTTAGATAAAAAGAAAGTAAATGTAACGCAAACACATACGTCTAATTCTCGGCCATGTTCATAATGGCGCACACAAACCACTGCATCCTGTTCATGTCCCTGATTCTCTAATAGTACACAGACGATGTTTGCATCTCAGTACCATTAAGAACCAGAGCTGTAAAACGGCCTTCATTTTCATGCCATTTGGTCCTAAGGACGTATTCCTGAAACCGCAGTGCACTGTGACCTTAACGGAAACCTTTTGTAATAAACAAAAACATGAACCCAACATGGTGCCTTAAGGAGTGCATCAGTGTCTTTAAAGGTGTGGAAGAACTTTTTCCCTTATCTCCAGGTGTTGGTTTCCTCTTCTTGAACCAGAGAAGTGTCCTAATCAACAGTGTCCATCTCGGTGAGCACACAAAAGCAGGTGAACTGGGTGAAACGGGTGATGGCACCTGCGGGACAGAGACATGTTTAAAAAAAAAATGACCACTAACATTTTTAGGTCACACTTTATTTTGATGAGGAAAAAGCACATACCACAAATTTGCTTTAAATTAAATAGTTTAGGCTTGTCATTTGCAGTTAATGTAGTTTATAGCGAATGCAACTATAATTTCTGTTGGTTTTATACTGACATTTGCCATTTCTTTTTTGTTTTGAATGCTGTTTAATTTAAATAATGAGTGAGGAATTAAATTACTTGCATGTTTATGTTGTATATGTTGGTGTGTTTTCTCCAAACAATGTGGTTTTGATTTATACATGTGATATTTTCTGGAAAATGCGGTAATTAAATGCTTACTAAAAGATTCAGAGTTAAAGTAACATTGCTTTTTTTGAAAAAATATATACATTTTACAAGTCCCCTTGAGGTAAACAGTTGAGATGTACCATTTTTTAATCCATTAGGCCAATCTCCAGGGGCCTCATGTATGAAGATTTGCGTTGAATTAATACCAAAACATTGCGTACGAACGAAGCTATCAATTTGCGTACGCAGTAAAAAAAAAAAAAACGTATGTATGAAATACTGAGCACGGGGAATCCCACGCATATTCTCTTTGTACATCCGAATGAACGTGAAACTGAGCCCACGTGCACGACCGCAAAACCCCTTCCTGCCTCATCCCCCATATAAATATGCTAATGACTCCACTTTGGCAAAACCAAACGAAAAAGCAAGCAAAAGAGAAACTTCACAGAATGTGAATTGGAGGTGCTGGAGGTAGACTGGAAGAAAACTGTTATTTTCAAGTTTGACCTCTGGAATTAATAACAAGAGAAAGGGAAAAAAATAGAGTGGGAGAGTTTGACGGACGTGGTTAACGCCATAGGGTCTGAACATCGCACTGTGAAAGAATTAAAAAAGAAATGGTCCGATGTTAAGAGGAGTTAAGAGTTAAGGTGCGGGTTAAGAGGGGAACAGCAGCACACCGTCAAAGTGTGGACCGAACAGGCGGGGAAACAGGGGATGCTGAACTAACACCCTTTAAGGAAAGAGTTGCCTCAATTGTGGGCGACACTTTACTGTCTGGAGTAGTATCCGTGTCTATGGGAAACACAGATGTATTAGAGGAACACTTTGTTAGTGGCGGTATAGCAGCACCCCTCCGCTCTCAAGGCAGCGTCACTGGCATTTCAACTGCTCGCTGACTGAGTGCGAGAATGGGCATCTTTGTATCTGCGCTCTTGGTCAGTTTGTGGGTTGTTGAGGGAGGTTAACGTCCACGTCTTTAATGGATAACCACAGTCTCCTGATATGCAGTTAAATAGTTACACTTGATTAAATAAAATACTTTTTTTTTTTTAGCTGGAATAATATCTTTAAATATGTCACTCACCAAGAAGCCACCCATCGTGCATTTGTGAGGATGAATAAATCAAGGCTTGACCAAGGCCACCTTGCCACAATATTGTAAAAATTTGCAAATGCTTTTATATGTTCTAAATCACATTATTAGTAAAAGAAAATGTTGTGTCAATTAAACCCATTTTATCAATTAGAAATTAATAGCAATGTTTTTCACATGTGTTGGTGCGATACATTGTAGTGTGCAATTGAACATAATTGCCTCTAAGAGTTGCCAATGGAAATAAAACAAACACACACACAAGAAATACACGTACGCCAGACATGAAGTTGGCGCAGACCAAGGCACATTCTCACGTTCATTTCATCATTAGTAAATCCAAATGCGAGCGTGAAACCTGCCGTACGCAAAGTTTTTGTGCGTCCTCAGAGTTGATGCATGAGGCCCCAGGTCTGGCGGGAGCTTATTTAGCTTAGCTTAGCATAGATAATTAAATCGGATTAGACCATTAGCATCTCGCTCAAGATTGACCAAAAAGTTTCAAAAATGTACTGTTTAAAGCTTGGATTCAGTAGTTACATTGTTCAAGATTGTTTCACATTGTTCAAGAAGTGTAAATGCTGTGTGTGACAAGTGAATGCTACTATAATTCAGGTTGGTTTTAATCAGTTAAAACAGAGGTAAACAGTTGAGATTTACCATTTTTAAATCCATTCAGCCAATCTCAAAGTCTGGCGGGAGCTCTTTTAGCTTAGTTTAGCATAGATAATTGAATCTGATTAGACCATTAGCATCACGCTGAAAAATCACCAGAGTTTAAATTTTTTCCCTATTTTTAAAGCTTTAATTATGTAGTAATGTTGTGTACTAAGACCAAAAAATTCAAAGTTACTGTGTTCTAGGCTAAAATGGCTAGGAACTATACTCTCAAATCAGCTTACTTCCGTCATTAAAACCAACTTGACCACCTGCTTGCACAGAGAGTGTGCCTTGCAAACAAGCAGACATTTGTTAGTGATGATTCCGACTTTAGTGCAGATCCTGAACCATATCTACTTGAACCAGAATAAGCTGAAGTTAGCTGATTTCCAGCCACCGAGTAATATCAATGCATTGTAAAATGGTGCCTACGTTAAAAAAGTGGAGTGTTCATTTTAAGGCAGCAGTACTTACTCAGTAGTTTAGTGATAATCGGTGGCCGCTTGGACTCTGGAAGGTGGATGCCTAAGAAGTAAACTGGCACACCGGAGAGGGCAATAGCAATTCCAATGAGTGAGTTGAGTGTGTCAGAATAAAGTGGAACCGCCACCAGGAACACAACACACAAGCAGAAGATGATGGGGTACACCAGACTCAGCTGTGTGGATGCAGAAAGAAAGAAAAAAGGACAACAAGCGTTTAGCTCATACAATGTCACATTTAAAATTTGCAATTCAATTTAAAGGCATATATTCAAAAAATGACATTTGCTGTTTGATCAAACAACTTATTTAAATTGAGTTAAACAACAAAACAACACCATTCTTGAGGTTTAGGTCACAACTTATTAGTTTTTGCAAATTTAAGTGGATTGAATGTAAAACACTTAAGTTAACTTAATTCCTTCATGTTGTTCAAACAAAACCAATGTTTTTTTTACAGTGTAGTTCAGCAAAAAATTGAAAACTCAGTCACGGTGATGTAGCGATTCACCCGACTCACGATTCAATAGGATTCACGATACTAATCTCACGATTTAGTCACGATTTCTGAACAAATTTAAGGTGAAGACCCCCTTTTTTTCTTAAATACTGCACATTTTTTGCAAAATATAATATATTTTCTGCCATAACTAAATTGCTATCATTTTATTTTAATTTTTAAAGCGGGAGCTCTTTTAACTTAGCTTAGCATAAATAATAGAATATGATTGGACCATTAGCATTTAGTTCAAAAATGAACAAAGAGTTTTCAAAAATATTCCTTTTTTTTTTTAAGTTTTATCTCTTGTAGTTACACTAGTTACCTACAAATTAAGGTGAAGAGCTCTTTCATTTTTTTTCTTAAATGCTGCACATTTTTTGCAAAATTTATTTTCTGCCTTAACTAAATAAAAAATTAATTAATTAAAAAAAACAACTTCAACTTAGCTTAGCATAGATAATTGAATCTGATTAGACCATTAGCATCTCGCTCAAAGATGACATTTTTGCAAAATATAATATTGACATTCATATTGACATTCCAACATTCTTAATATTACCTTGTTTTGTTTTCAACAGAAGTGAGAAACTCATAAATGTTTGAGCTACTTGAGTCCAAGCAAATAGTGGCGATCACTTTAAGGTGTAAACTCAGCAGCATATTTTAAATCTTTGTTTCTTTCTGTTTTTTTTTAAAGCATTTATTCTTTGTATGTGAATCATTGCTCATCAGCTAGTTATTTACAACATTCCGAATTTGCGCTCAGTAATTTTTTTCTTATTGCTAACAGAAGCTGTATTGATTAAAAGTGCAGTAAAACAGTAATACTATGAAATAGTATCAGAATTTAAAAGTATACTTTTTTTATAATGGTTATATTTTAATTATATATCAGAAATTTCAGCATTACGCTCGCTTCCAGTGTTACATGACCCTACAGTGTTAAAAACGATTTGATTTTTAGTGAAAATAGTGATGATAGTAACCAATAATAATAATAATAATAATAATAATAATAATAAGTTAAAAAATCATTTGATTAATTGAAGATGTTCTTGCTGAATAAAAGCACTAATTCTACATAATATGAAATTAACCACAAAAACTGCATGGTATTTAAGAGTGTAGATGTTTGCAACAGATTAATGAATTTAAGATATGCAGTTTTACATGTTATTATTAAAAGCTATGCATTTTATTTTATCTACAGTAGTCAATATTTAAAATGGATCAAAGCCTTTCACCAAGGTTGTCATAAAAATATTGAACAACACCCATTCCTTCTGTTAGGAGAAGAAGAAAAAAAATGTAATCTACCTCAAAATGTTGACTACAGGATATACCTTTACTTGATTACCTTCAGTGGTCGGGGTCTATCGGGCTCCTTCCAGCGAAGGTAGATCTGTCCGGCGATAGACAGACCAACGAAAAACCAGTAACTGAAGCTGTAATAATTAATCAGCTGGAAAACATCCTCCACTGTAAGGTAAATGAGAGCCATGGCACACTGCAGACAGAAAACACAACGTAAGACACCAGATCCACTAGATGGAGACAGAAAACATCAAATATACAAGACTAGTTTATTAGATGGCAATAAAATGACATTCAGAAAGCTACATTTAAAAAAAATAAAAAGAAAATATGTAAATTGTCATTAAATGAAGAAAGGAAAGATGCATTAGGAGTTATACAGTGTAGCTGAAATATACTTGCATTGAAAAGCAGAGCAGGAACTGGTGTGAATCTCTCAATGTGGATCATAGACAGAGCATCTGGAAGATGACCTTCTCGAGCTCCCACGAAAAACAACCTGCAGCAGCCAGAGACACATTTAAATAAACAGCAGGTCTATAATGACCCAATTAGGGTTATTTTAACCAACTTAAGCCATGAAAACTGAAGGTCATTACTTCAAATAACAACTAAAAATCAATTATTAAAAACAAAGATATATTCCTTAACACTTTTTTAACAAAAAGTTTTATTGAGGAAAACGAGATCAGTTTTAACACCATTTGTTTATTAGAAATTCCTCTATACTAGTAGTTTTTTTTTATTTTATTATAAAATGTCAGTATCTTAGGCCATCTTCATGGCAAGAAAACTGAAGTATCAAACAAAAGTAAAACAAGCAAATAGAAATTGCACATATTACAATTAAACAAAGTAACAAAAAAAGAAGAAAAAAAAAGAAATAAAAAAACAAAAAAAATTTTGTATAATTATTATTAAAATCTTACTGATGTCCCTGAGTGAGCATACTTCATAACAGTTTTCTACCCAGGACAGTGCATTGATGTTTATGCTCATGTAAAGGGTGGTCTTGCAGGATTTACATCAAGTATGATCTACAAGTAAACACCAATTTAATATATATATATATATATATATATATATATATATATATATATATATATATATATATATATATATATATATATATATATATATATTATTTTTTTTTTTTTTTTTTTTAAGGAGATTAAAAGTTTTTTTGATTATTCAATAATTTACTCTTCGAGCCACATTGAGACCTCACTATCTCTGTAACTGAACATTATAGAGTCTTAATATGCAAGTTACTAAAAGAAAGGTTTGTTATGAACCAATAGAGCTACCATGTTCAGTGTATAAGAAAACATAATGATGCTGATATCTTTCTAAAGTCACTTTACTTCATGTACACTAAATTAGTTTCAAATCTCAAGTGAAAGGTTACTTCGAACTCCCTTTAAAATAATGAATTACTCAGTAATTGTAGCCTACAGTATATGCATGTTATTACTATACAAGTTTGTCTTTCTTTAGAAAAAAAATAAACAAAAACAAATATGGAATATTATACTGATGATGTCAAACAACAATTCCCAATACTAAAATAACAAACCTAAGCACAGTACTGAGAAAGCAAACTATCAAATGCATAATTGCAATCGAATCTAACACAATTGAACACATAATTGCACACACACACACAAAAAAAAAAACACACAAATATCAATGTACAGTTCATTTTAGTTCAAATATTTTGCAAGGGATATTTAACCAAGCAAGACAATTTTTACAGTATTTCTTATGATAAACTTTCTAATTTCTTTTAGTTTTCCTGGAATGGCTGGAAAGCAGTTTTGTTTTTTGACCCAAATTTTACACTGTTAACAAACTAATTAACCTAGCCAAGCATTTAAATTGCATGTTAAACTGAATACTAGCATCTTGCAAAACAACAAAAAAAATTTATGTATGGCCACCATGGCAATTACAAAAGAAACTAGTTATTATAAATTAGTTATTAAAACGTTTAAGTTTAAAAATATTTTCTAGATTAAATAGCACCAAGGAAGTATTTTAAAAGATATGTAATATATGAAAAGGGCTAATAATGTTGACTTAAACTCTATATAAAAAAACTTGAACAAATATGTGCTACAAATATGACATCTCAAATGATCTGAATTCCCATCAGCCCTGCATAAACTCCCAAAAAATTCCCAACCCTCCTCAGATCCCATTATCTTATGCAGGGAGTAGTGACAGCACCCCCACATGGTCATTACCACAAAGCATCTCCAGATGGTGTAAGAAACTGAGCAGCTCCCTATAAAAACCACAGGAGCTGAACTAAGCTTTGTTCCTGCACCCTGAGGTTAACTGCAGTCGTTAGGAATAAACTTGAGAAACAAAGCAGAGGTTCGAGTGGAATAATAAAACCATAAAGTCAGTGAATTGTACAGGGCCATATTCAAAACGAGTAACACCAGCATAACTACTCAATTGTGCTGTAGCTATGTGGTCAATGGTGACGTTTTCAAATCAAGTATCAGAGTTCTGACAGACCTGGATGCAGCGATGATAGAAGAATTAAGACCTCCGTAACAGGATAAAGCAACCGCAATGGGGATGGTCCAACTCATTACTCCCAGGGTGTGATCTGCAAACGTCTGTGAAATGTTTTAGAAACATTAGCGACTTAAGAAAGATACATTTATCAAATCAAAATGTAAAAAGTGTTGGGGACAGTTACTTTTGAAAGTAGTGCATTACAATATTGAGTTACTTCCCCCAAAAAGCAACTAATTGTGTTACGTATAGTTACTTTTAATGAAAAGTTATGCGTTTAATTACTTTCGAATTACTTTTGTGTTACTTTACCTTACCAGGCTGAGGTCTTTCAGAACTTTTTAGAGAAGCTCTGCATTTTACAACCACCTATATAACCTACACCTTCATTTTCCTTTAAAAAATGTAGGATAAAATTATATACTGAGAACTTACTGAACCCAGAGCTATGCATGTTGTATATACAGATTAATGAAAGCATGTAAAGTTATGTGTTTGCTACTTTTGAATGTTTTGTGTTACTAGTGAAGTAAATTCACTGTCCATTGAGATGGAGACTTCAATAAAGTCTAAGAGTACTACCATAACATAAGTTATAAGGCAAAAACTGATTTTAAACCTTAAAATGTTTAATAACAAAATGAACAGCAAGACTATAAAAAAAATCCACAAATCAAAATAAATATTCAAGTTATTTACATTGAGTAAATTGCTTCACATGGCCTTAAAAAATGTGTAAATCACTTCCCAAAAGAGAAAAAAAAATCATAGTGGCTTTTACAGTAGACAGTAGCTGTGTTTCCATCCACCCATTTGATGCGCAATTTTGAAAATGAGCACATACATTTACACATACATTTAAAATATAAAATGTATGTGTATAACTGAGGATAAACTTTTTATTTGATAAGAAAAGATGCACATAAACTACAATATAAACACTTTTACTGAACAGATTGCATTATGCAAATTAAAATATGTCATGTGATTTTGTTATAAGAGATCATGTGATGGAAAAAGAAATGTGTGTGAGTGGATTAACTAGCAGGCTGAGCGGCTTGTAAAACATCTGAAATGTTGTTTTGGTCATTCGAAAATGCCTTAAACATTTCAGTATTAGTGTTATTATATTGTTAATAAATCGTTTGTTTAAACCAGAGGGAACCGGTCGAAATAGTTCATTAAATTGAACAGAGTTGTTGTGAAGCGGTTTTTGTCTTTAGTAAGTACTTAATTACTTATTTTTAACATAAAGGATACCCCCTCTGACTCAAAATAAACCAATATCCTGAGTTATTCAGTTACTAGAACAGTAGAATGACACATCTGCTGTAAAAAAAGACCTGCTGATGAGTGTAAGCTGACTGTCTGTTCTCTTGCAGCACACTATTTCGCTGAGTGTGTGATTTAACCTGACTAAGGTCATTGTTATTCCACAATATGTTATTTGAAAGCCAATTAAGCAAAGTAAAAAGTAACTCATGTTACATTTTTTTTTCAAAAGTAACTTAGATAATGTTACTTATTTTTAAAAGTAATGCGTTACTTGACTCATTACTTTGGAAAAGTAATATTATCATGTAACTCGCGTTACTTATAACATGTCAACCCCAACACTGAAAATGAAAAATGGCCACTTTAGAGAGACAAATTTCAACATGTTATGGACACTTTTCACTTCCACTTCCAACAACAGACAGTAGATCATGACAGAAGTGTACAGTAGCCAATTAAAGCCTGTTACTGCTAAATTAAGGTATGATGTGTGGACGTATTTTATGTTTAAAAGGCAAATATGGTAAAGACAAAAACACTTGCTACCCATGTAAATAATCATACCAATGCCTGACGAGAGCGGTGCCATGTGACTTCACTAAAAACAAAAGAACGCACTATATAATCTTTATATTTGGAAGAGCTCATCCCTATGCCGTAATCCCTGCGATGGGTTTACCCTCGGAAATAATGGCTTTAAAGGTAATGAGAGGGGTCTGGATGCAGACTTGCTGGAGTTGCAAGGTGAGCTGCATGCAATGTGTTTTAATGTACACACCAAACCCCACCACCAGATATGCAGTCTCAGCTTGCAAATCCAAGTATGCTTCTAGATACTATTTAAGTTAATAGGGAATAAGGATGAGCCCGTCTGAATGGAACGCAGAGAGACTCCAAACAACCTCACTGCGCAAAGGATCATAGGGGCTCCAAGTGTCCATCAGTTGTATACTTTTGAAATCCACCATTTCAAGTGGGCCTTTGAAGTGGCCAGTTTTGAGCCATTGGCTTGGAATGACTCTTCAATATGGTGGCCATGACTGTCCTTCGTTCCAAAGTGTCTTTCGGGTGCGATATACTGTATCCAGTTTGGAACGCACTGTCTGTCTACACTAGATGCAGCAATGTTTGGACACAATGAACATTCTGTCATCATTTGCGCATTCTCCAGTTGTTACAAACTTGTCCAACATTATTCAGAACATCTTGTTTTGTGTTCAACAGAAAAAAAGAAATTCATAAATGTTTAAAACAACTTGAGAGTGAGCAAATGATGAAGATTTTTTTAAA